>NC_142878.1:27575454-27875984 GCF_051225735.1 Oryctolagus cuniculus | reverse complement strand
CATTCACTACCTAACTGGGTTTCTTTCCAATACTAGTTGTCTGGTGTTCACAGTAAGATTTTGTTGATAATGTCTTGGACCAGACTCACTCCTTACATGTTTTTTCTCTGGTGTGAATTATGTCATGTTTTCTACAGTTCGAGCATACCTCAAAGGGCTTCATACAATGATGACATAAATGAGGTTTCTTTCCATTATGCATTTACTTATGTTACTTGAAGGATGAACACTCCTTCGGAGCCTGCATTGAAGGCTCTTCTACATGACTTCCAATGTAGGTCTCCTCCATTTGAGTTCCGTGATGTGAACAACTCTATACACTCTGACTAAAGTGTTTCCCATAGTAATTATATTTAGAGGGTCTTTCCCAGTCTGATTATCTGAAACTGAGAAAACCAGGATCTGTGAATGAAAATTTCCCTGCAGCTATTATGTTTCAAAGGCCTCCTCTCTCATAAGAAATCTGTGCTCTGGGAAAGGTGATGACAGACTGTTAGATATATGCTCACATGCATTCATTCTTTACTCATTCATGTTCTCAGGAATTCTTGGCGGATCATTCAGTATGCAAACTTAAAACTGGTGGTTACAATTTCATTGTGAGAGTTTCTCTTTTGCAGCATCTCAAAGCAGACCTATCTCAGAGTTTCTGAAAATCTTTATGTGATTTAAACATTAAATATGTGAGTACAAGTTTCATAAACGTCTTTCGATAAGAACTCAGGTAAAATCTTTGAACTCAGGGTACATTTTTCCCTAAATTTAAACAATACAAGACTTCCTTCTGAGAGTGCTGTTTCCCATGCATCTGTTAGAAACATTTGAGCATAGAGAATTTCTAACACATTCAATTCCCAAATCTCTAATGTGATAATCAAATATCACTACCATAATATTGGCCATTGACACACAGTTAGGTGGAATCATCTTATCCTGCATGGATATTGCTTTACATTTTTCAAGACTGCTTTTCCCATAATGCACAGCTATCTGATGACCTTTATAATTGCATAAATGTAATCTTTGCTGCTGCTAAGATTTTTTTAAACTATTTTTAAAGACTTTATTTATTTGAGAGGTAGAGTTACAGAGAGTGAAAGGGAGAGACAGAGAGAAAGGTCTTCCTTCCATTGGTTCACTCTCCAAATGGCCACAATGGCTGGAGCTGTGCTGATCCAAAGCCAGGAGCCAGGTGCTTCTTCCAGGTCTCCCACGTGGGTGCCGGGGCCCAAGGACTTGGGCCATATGCTACTGCTTTCCCAGACCACAGCAGAGAGCTGGATTGGAAGAAGAGCAGCTGGGACTAGGACCGGCACCTATATGGGATGCCGGTGCCGCATGCAGAGGACTACCCATGACTCCGGCCCTGCTAAGATATTAAATACTGTGTATTCTAGGAGTTTCAGCGTCTAAAATCTTCTCAGACAAAATTTGGAGGCTGAATCCACAACTTGACTTCTATTTCCTTTCCCATGTTATCAGACTTTAGAAATAGCTACAGCATTCTGAGGCTGTTGAGATGGCATTGAAGAATGTCCCTATAGATTGCTAAAGTGGATGAAGGGGTTGTTGTTTAAGGCTACCTTTTAAGAAAGAAAGAGAGAGAGGATCTTAGTGGTTCACTCCCTAACTGCTGACAGTAGCCAGAACTGAGCCAGATCGCAATCAAGAGTCTGGCACTTCACTGGATCGTCTGTGTGGATCCAGGGACTCAAGTACTTGAGGCATCATCAACTACTTCCCTGGTCATGTGTTAGCTGGACGCTGGAATGGAAGTGGAGTAGCCAGGGCAGTAACCAGGGTCTTGAACCAGCCACTCTGGTATGGGATGCAAGCACCCGGAACAGCAGCTTAGCTTGCTGTGACAGGAACCCAGCCCCTATAAGTACATTTTTAACAAATGAATCAAACTGTGACTCAGACAGTTCTTGGATCCCTCTGAAATCCAGACAGTAAAGAAACTTCTCTTTTACTTTTTTTTTTTTTTTTTTTAGACAATAGATACCTATAAGTGGTATCTCATCCTTCAAAAAATGGCCTTAGGAATGGAATGTATTTTGTATTTATTAAATAAGGGAACAAGTGATAGTTTTAGCTTAAGGTACTGATGTGTTAGATTTCTTTTTTTAAAAGAATTTTCAAAATTATTTTAGAATAGATAATTTTCTATCTGATAAATTTTACCTAATATAAGTTTGCTTCCAAAATCATCATAGTTTTCTTATACCTTAAATAACCAAAGCGATTTAAAAACTGGCCATAGGAGTGTCAAAGATGATTATTTTTGAAAATGCTCTGCCACACCACATGTGCAATCATGGATATGCAGTTACTTACGACAGAAATTAATAGACCATCTTAATGACCCTCTGATTTTTCCTGTTGCTCAAGCAGCTGACTCAATCCCCAACAGCTATAATTAAACAGAGCAATCTGTCAGGGAAGATAGCTGTTCTTGTTAATTTGGTAAACCCCCCATACTGGTTTTTCCTATTATGCTCTGTGACTGACACACAGTCTTGAAAGCTTTTTGCTAAAGCAAACTTCCAGAGAATAAAATTCGAACTAGGGAGTCGGAAGAATTAAATTGAAGATGCCAGCATCTCCTCTCTATTTTCAGTTTTGAAACTAGTTGTCCTGGGGCAAATATAATAGAGAAAAAACTATTGTGTTTGTAAATAAATAAAAAATACCTAAGGATCTAGCATTATGTTGTCTTCTGTAACTCACAATCGATCAGTTGGAAGCTACTGGGGATAGAGGCTTCAAGCAGTTTATTTCCTTGAAATCTGTTACAAGATAAGTCATATTCTCTTAAAAAACCAATACCTTATATTCTTAGGTGTCCTCTCTGCTTCCCTCTGTAATAGACTGTAGCTCTTACCTATAGTCCACTTTGATCAGGCAGGTCCTCTATAAATCAGAAACAATTTATATGAAAGACAGAAATATTGGAGAGGGCATCGTGGTGCAGCAGGCTAAGCCTCAGAGCGCTGGTTCAACTCTACTTTGTTCTACTTCAGATCTACCTTCTTGCTTAAGCACTTGGGAAAGCAGTGGATGATGGACCACATACTCAGATCTCCCACACTGCCAACAAGGGAGACCCATACGGAATTCTGAGCTCCTAGCTTTGGCCTGGCCCAGTACCTGCTGTTGCAGGCATTTGGGAAGTAAACCAGCAAACAGAAGACTCTCTCTCTCTCTCTGTTTCTCTTCCTTTGCCATTTTGAATTCCAAATAAACAAACAAATAAATCTTTTAAAACTACCAAAATGGTTAAATACAGGCATAGGAACAATTTTATATGTATATCATGTTAACAAACACTGTGGGACACAATTACTTTGCAATGCTTGAGTTTGGCTTTGGGTGGTGAATAGAATTGGAAATCAGGAGGAAGACAGGGATCTCAAAGGCATCTTGTGAGAATGCACATGTTGTATGCAAATTTCTGCATTGGTTTGGGACTGGAGGTTTAATGACATCTCTATGGGTCTGAGATCTTCACAAATAAGAATTATAAAACCCACCTCTTTCTGACTTCATTCACATGGTTTTAACTATATAAAGTCATCATTCCAACTGATGTCAATTCTGGATGTAGAAATGTTATCTACATCTTTTTTAAGACTGGAACTCATGACCAGAATCCCCAAAGCTTCCTCTCCTTCTGTGCAAGTGATTTTTCCCAGCTTTCCATGAGAAACCATCACCCCTTTGTCTTGTTCCATTTTAGCAACATTCTCTTATTTTTTTTTAAAGGCAGAGTGGACAGTGAGAGAGAGAGAGAGAGACAGAGAGAAAGGTCTTTCTTTTGCCATTGGTTCACCTTCCAAAGGCCGCCGCGGCCAGCTCCCGGCGTTGATCTGAAGCCAGGAGCCAGGTGCTTCTCCTGGTCTCCCATGTGGGTGCAGGGCCCAAACACTTGGGCCATCCTCCACTGCCCTCCCTGGCCATAGCAGAGTGCTGGCCTGGAAGAGGGGCAACAAGGACAGAATCCAGCACCCCAACCGGGACTAGAACCTGGTGTTACTGGCGCCGCTAGGCGGAGGATTAACCTATTGAGCCGGCAGTGCCCGCCAGCAACATCCTCTTATTAAAAAAACAAAGGACTAAGTGTGTTCTATTAGAGGAGAAGAAAACTGGCCCTCCAAATGAAATATATGTATTTTATACATTTTCACTGGCAATGAAACTAGGCAGAAAAATCAATTTTAATGAACATTTTCTGGGCATTTCTGGGTCATTTTGACTGACTTTTGTTTAAGAGCTGGAAAGAAATGTTGGCAGACACAAAGTGACACATAAATTCATTTTTTATAAATAATTTTAGAAATGCTGCACAAACTTTCATCTTTACTAAGATAAATTCCCCATAAAACAATTTTATACTACCTGATATCCTGGCTGTCCAAGCAATAGATTTGTATGAGCAGTGAGTGGCTTATTAGCAATGCCACCATGTACTTTACTATCCCTTAAGTATCCCTTTTGGAAAGAGAATTTTTCAAATAAATTTATCCAGAGGAAAAATTGTCTGAAAGAAACTTTAAAGCGTATATGTATGGTATCCACTGAAATCTAAATCTGAGCACTTTACGATGCTGTCTGTGGTCTTTTAATGAAAACACAGAAGTTACAACACACAGAATTCAAATCCATTAATTAGCCTAAACTATGTGCCTACTTTTCTGTATAAATGGTAATATCTCTCAGTCTGTTGTAATCATTTAATCTAGAGGACATTCTAATCCCAGCTCCCGTATCATATGGGAGTCCATGCAGCTCCACTTTCAATTCAGGTCTGGGAAGAACGGTAGAAGATGGCCCAAGTATTTGGGCCTCTGCCCTTCATCTACAGACCGGGAAGATGCTCCTGGTTTTGATCTGGCCAAGCCCTGGCTCTTGTGGCTATTTGGGGAGTGAACCAGTGGATGGACAATCTCTCTGTGTGTGTATGTATGTGTCTTTCTCTTTCTGTAATATTGTCATGCAAGTAAATAAACCTTTTATTAAAAAAAAGAACAAATTTTCAGTTCTGTAAAGTATAAGACCAAGGTAAGAATTTTTCATAATAGTTGTAGAAGACTGTTTTTTTTTTCATTGATGTTACATAATATAGAACCAGATATGTATCTAACTGTCATACAGACACATAAATTCCTTTATATTCAAGCTTTGCTTTTAAAAGTTGCCTTATTTTGGCTGGCACCGCAGCTCACTTGGCTAATCCTCCGCCTGCGGTGCCAGCACCCTGGGTTCTAGTCCCAGTTGGAGCGCCGGATTCTGTCCCTGCTGTAGCCCGGGAAGGCAGTGGAGGATGGCCCAAGTGCCTGGGCCCTGCACCCACGTGGGAGACCAGGAGGAAGCACCTGGCTTCTGGCTTCAGATTGGCGTAGTGCTCCGGCCGTATCGGCCATTTGGAGGGTGAACCAACGGAAGGAAGACCTTTCTCTCTGTCTCTCTCTCTCACTAACTCTGCCTGTCAAAAAGAAAAAAAAAAGTTGCCTTATTTTAGAATGGGCCATAAAAGAAGGAGGTACCTTTCTCTGAAGGGAAGAGAGAACTTCCACTTTGACTATGGCCTTGTCTGAACAAGACCAGAGTTGGTGAACTCAAGAGGCTTACTTAGCCTTGACAGCTCATGACAAGAGACTCGGGTGATTACTTACTTCAAAAATAAGAGTGTCAATTGTTAAATCAACAACAGGAGTCACTGTGCACCTACTCCCCATGTAGGATCTCTGTCCTTAATGTGCTGTACATTGTGAATTAATGGTAAAACTACTGCTCAAACAGTACTCTGTGCTTTGTGTGTCTGTGTGGGTGCAGTCTGTTGAAATCTTTACTAAATACATACTAAATTGATCTTCTGTATATAGAGATAATTGAAAGTGAATCCTGATGAAGAATGGGATGGGAGAGGGAGTAGGAGATGGGAGGGCTGCAGGTGGGAGAGAGGTTATGGGGAAAAACCACTATAATCCAAAAGTTGTTCTTCGCAAATTTAAATTTATTAAATAAGAGTTGAAAAAAAAGTTGCCTTATTTTAACATTGAGAAGATACAAAATACTATATATTGTCATTTTTAAAGGACGTTTAGGCCTGATTCCAACCTACTTTCCTGCCTCTTCTGAGGTAGTGATGGTAAATTTTGCAATTTTCACTTTTTTATTTTTTAAAGATTTATTTATTTAGGGTTTTTTTTTTTTTTTCCAGAGTGTCTTGGCTTTCCATGCCTGAAATACTCTCATGGGCTTTTCAGCCAGATCCGAATGCCTCTAGGGCTGATTCTGAGGCCAGAGTGCTGTTTAGGACATCCGCCATTCTATGAGTCTGCTGAGTATCTCGCTTCCCATGTTGGATCACTCTCCCCTTTATTTATTCTATCAGTTAGTATTAGCAGGTACTAGACTTGTTTATGTGCTTCCTTTGACTCTTAGTCCTTTCATTATGATCAATTGTGAACTGAAATTGATCACTTGGACTGGTGAGATGGCATTGGTGCATGCCACCTTGATGGGATTATATTGCAGTCCCCTGGTATGTTTCTAACTCTACCATTTGGGGCAAGTCAGCTTGAGCATGTCCCAAATTGTACATCTCTTCCCTCTCTTATTCCTACTCTTATATTTAACAGGGATCACCTTTCAGTTAAATTTCAACACTTAAGAATAACTGTGTATTAATTACAGAATTAAACCAGTCATATTAAGTAGAACAAAAAAAAACCCTAAATGAAAGATCTCTGTGAGTGAGATCCCAGTGGAAAGAACAGGTCTTCAAAGAAGGAGGTACCTTTCTCTGAAGGGAAGAGAGAACCTCCACTTTGAATATGACCTTGTCTAAACAAGATAAGAGTCGGTGAACTCAAAAGGCTTCCATAGCCTTGGAAACTCATGACTGGTGCATAGGGAGATTACTGATGCCATAAACAGGAGTGTCAATTGGTAAAGTCAACAACAGGAGTCACTGTGCACTTACTCCTCATGTAGGATCTCTGTCCTTAATGTGCTGTACATTGAGACTTAATGCTATAATGAGTACTCAAACAGTATATTTCGCTTTGTGTTTCTATGGGGGTGCAAACTGTTGAAATCTTTACTTAATGTATACTAAACTGATCTTCTGTAAAAAAAAAAAAAAAAGAAGAAGAAATTATCAATTCCCAACTTGACTCTCGCTGGGATTAAACATGACAATAGGTCTGATCTGATTTCATCATCATTTAAAAAATCATCTATTATTTTTCACTTTATGTTTGTGTGGGAGCAAACTGTTGAAATCTTAATGTATGCTAAACTGATCTTCTGTATATAAAGAGAATCGAAAATGAATCCTCATGTGAATGGAAGGGGAGAGGGAGTGGGAAAGGGGAGGGATGCGGGTGGGAGAGACAATATGGGGGGGAAGCCATTGTAATCCATAAGCTGTACTTTGGAAATTTATATTCATTAAATAAAAGTTAAAAAAATCAAAAAAAAGATTTATTTATTTACTTGATAGGCAGAGTAACAGAGAGAGAGGGAGAGAAAAAGAAATATTTCTTCTGCTGGTTCACTCCTCAAATGGTTACAATGGCCTGGGCTGGGCTAGGTCAGGCCAAGGCCAGAAGCCAGGAACAGCAACCCATCTCCTGTGGATTTTTTCTGAGGAGGAGTACGGTGCAGGCAAGAGGTGCGGAGTCACCACATGGGTGAAAGCAGGCCAGAGGCCAGAAACCCACAGACTCATTTATTTCAGTTGGTACAGCAGCTTATATAGCCAAGGCAGAGAATCTGGTCATGGGATTGTCTATGCCCTAACCAATCACAGCCTGTTGCCAGGCAGGCTCCTTTGCCATGTGAATCCTGAAGCCATCCAATCACAGCCTGTTGCCAGGCAGGCTCTGTTGCCAGTGGCCATCTTGGCATGGCTTTCTCATTCCACCACAGTCTCCTGCGTAGGTGGTACTTGGACCATCTTCCACTGCTCTCCCAAGCACATTAACAGTGAACTAGATTGGAAGCAGAGCAGCCTGAATTGAACTCAACTATCTATATGTGATTTCAGCATCACAGGCAGAGGTTTATCTACCCCACCACACCACAATGCCACCCCAGTGTTGTTTTTTTTTTTTTTGTAGTATTGGCAAATATGTGAGCACCCCTAAATACTTTTTTAATTGTATGTATCTTTAACATTATAAACAGAGAATCATAAAGGCATTCTGCAACATGCCTTTGTCTTTTGACCAAGCATTCTTTCTCGGGTTTTTGCCTTTGGTATTTACAGTCATAATGCATAGATTTTTTTCACTTCTAATTTATTTACCTTTTCTCCTTTTCCTCTATTGCTTCTAGAAAATGGAATATTATCTTCATTTTTCAGTTGTCCCCTAGTGCACATATGGAATAGATCCTCTAAAGGTAAATAGCTGAGATTGGAATTGCTCTTTGAGTACACGTTTGTTTTTACTTTGGGTTCAATGCAAATTCAGTGGCAGTTCCTGGGAAGCAGTCCCTGAAAGAAGGAATCAGGTATGAACACGTTATTTGGGGAAGATCCCAGAAAGAAGCAAGAAGGAGGAGCCCAGAAGGAAGGGAGTGCAGGCAAAATGGGTGAATTTTCAACAAAGTTATCAGCGCAGGTGACTGGTGTTTAACTCAAAGAAATTGTCATAAACAATGAAGAATGTGGTTGGGCCTCAGTGGGACCTAGCACTAAGTAAGAGGGAGCTGGAATGTCTACACATGAACTCTTCTCTCTCTGATAAAGAGCTCTTCCTAGGGCCGTGAATTCTGCAGCCCTGCTGTTTGGACCTGCATGCATGCCTGGATAAAGTATAAGTACTGCCTTAGAAAAATATGCAGATTTTAATAGCTGAGAGACAAACATAATCATGCCATATTGGTGAGACCAGAGAAGATGGAACAAAAATATCACCTAAGGGGCCAGCCCTGTGGCATAGCCAGTGAAGTCTCCACCTGCAGTGCCGGCATCCCATATGGGTGCCGGTTCAAGTCCTGGCTGCTTCACTTCCAATTCAGTTCTCTGCTAAGACCTGGGAAAGCAGTGGAAGATGGCCCAAGTTCTTTGGCCCCTTCACCCACAGTGGGGACCTGGAAGAAGCTCCAGGCTCCTGGCTTCTGGCTTCGGATCAGTGCATATCCGGCCATTGCAGACACCTGGGGAGGAAACCAGCAGATGGAAGACCTCTCTCTCTCTCTCTTTGCCTCTCTGAAACTCTGGCTTTCAAATAAATAAGTTAATCTTCAAAGACATCATCTAAGTGTTAATTTTCTGTTTCTCCAAAGCATTGTAGGAAGTAACCTGTTAAAAATACTCAGATGATATTCAGGTTATATTACATAGATTCCAACAATCGATACTATCAGACTGTTTCTCTGCTCTCGGTTTCTTAGAATCAAACGGTATCCAAGCCCATTTTCATGTAAACTTCTATTAGATTCACAAGTATAGGCAACATTTTCAAGAATCTTTTTGTGCACAAAAAAAGAAAAGCAATGGAGCAGGCGAAAAGGCCCAAGGAAGATATGTAAAGGCATTTTAAAAATTAATAGGAATAAGCAGCAGTAGATCTGTGTGCATTCAGAATAATCTAGTAAAGTGAGAAAATTTATGATGCAAGTACAATAAAAGACTTGAAAAAATCTCTTGATAAGTTAAAAAGGTGGGCTCTGCTGCACCAGCAGAGGTTGTGTCCTTAGCTGGGGACATGGACTATGCGTCTGCAGCACCAGGAGGGTGATGCTACAGATTCCCTACTCACGTTATTCCGGCCTTGACTTTCCTTTTGGTAAAGTGCTTCAGAAAGATTTCAACCCATGACCAATTCAAAGTTAGCTGTTATCCATTTCTTCTTGAGAATGCTTTGCTGATTTTTTGCTTTCAAGGCATTTATTCATTTCAGGCTTTAAATTTATTGACCTAAATTTTTTTCACCATTATTATTTTTTAATATCTCTAGAATATGTTATGGTGCCACATACATCTTTTCTAACTTAATTTGTATGTTCTCATACTCTGGTGAGGGATTTATAGATGAATTAATATTCTCAAAAAACTGGTTTTCTTCTTCACTGCTTTTTATCCATTGTTTTTCATTAATTCACCTTGGATTTTTTTAATTTCTTTTTTCCTTACTTTTATTTAATTTGATTTTCCTTTCTTAGTTGCTTGAGGTTGGATTTGAAGTCCTTGAGTTTAGATACTGCTTCTATAATAATATGGGCAGTTAGTGTTATGAGTTCATCTATTGCAAGTGCTATAGCTGATTCTTGAAAATTTTGCTATGTTGTTTTCATTTTCATTAAATACAGAATACTTTTTAATATTTACTTCAACTTCTTTACTGACTCATGACTATTTAGAAATGTGTTGGTTCCAAGTATTTGTGTATTTATAGGTCCATTTCTATTATTGATTTTTTTTATTTCTGGCTCCATTTTGTTTAGAATATTATAACTTTGAAATTTATAGGGTCTTTAATAACATCTTGATTACAAGAAATCCTTATAAATGTTCTATGTACACTTGAAAGGAATGTGTACTCCACTGTATGTGTGTGTGTATATATATATATATATATATATCCTGTGTACATAGAGGCTAATTAGCTCAAGTTTTTTGAAGCTGTGGTTCAAGTTTTCAATATCCTTCTTGGTTTTGTGTTCATATTTCTATCAATTATTCAGAGGAAATTTAAAATTTCCAGCTATGAAAATTTCTAGTTTTATTTCTCCTGCAGTTTTACTACTCTTGTTTCATGTACCTGGAGGATCTCCTGTTACACTTTTAAACATTAGTATGTCCTCTAAATTGAATGATCCTTTATCATTATGAATATATTCTCCTTGTTCTTGATAATATTTTTGCTCTGAAAAATCTTTTTTGAATATTAATATAGCCAACCCAGCTATCTTTTGATCCTTGATCAGTGGCAGCATGGTATACCGTTTTCGATTTTTCAGTAGTGCAAGGTTAAAACTTTCCCTGTACTTCTGTGTTCCTGAGAACCCCTGGCTTTCCAAGTCACAAAAATTGATATGCTAAGAGGATAGAGCTCATTTTCATCTCATTTCCATGGAAACATTTGCTCTTTACCAGCTATGAGTATTAAACCCACAACCATACACTTTCTTTACTGTAGAAGCACTTATTCTTAACCAAACATTCAATATCCGGCAAATAAAAATCTACCCACAACCAAACAATACCCCCATACACACCCATACACAGACACACACACACAGACACACACACACACACACATACACCCCTTTTCTTAACTTTCCTGGAGCCTATTTGTCTTTTACTGTACAAAGGCCACAATATAAGATCACTTTGCATGCTAATCTGATGTAAGAATGACTGATTCCTTTAATACTTATATTTAAAAGTAACATCCAAAATTTACTTTAAAATTCCTATAAATGAGGACAGGATATTACACACTTTAACCATTTACATGAAATTCCAGAGTTCAGAACATATACTTCAAGTGGATCCTACAGACTCCAAAAGAATAATCCATCTTATGTGAAAATCACCATAGATAATTGAGCCCTAGGCTGCTCGTAATTTTATAAATTTGGAAAAAATATTTATCTAGCATTTACTGACTCAGTTACAAAAATCTAGGACGAATAGACTAAAGGAAACTTTAACAAACTAATACTAAAATATTCTAGATATAAATAATTTTGCATCAAGTTTCTGTATATATTATATCACATATATGTATTATACACATCATGTATATGTGTAATATATGTTATATATATAAAAAAGAAATCAAGTACAATATTCCAGAACACATTTCTTAAAACAAATCAAGTAAAAGTAAACTCACCTAAGAGCCATGTCCCCAGGAATTGTTGCATATCCCAGAATCCAAGGTTTCTTATCTCCAGGAACACATAGCAATGGATTTGTCATTCTCTAGGGGCAAATATATTTGATAAGTGCTTCTATTAATTGATTCCACAAATTAACTACTAATCCAGAGCTTTTGATTATGAGTACTGCTAATCAATTTCCTTGATAGCAAGTTTTCAGCAGTTTGTAAATTAAAAATTACCTACATTTTTCTGGGTTGGCTTAATTAACAGATCTATCCTGGTTGTGAAATAGTAAGATCTTCACTTTTAATTTCCTCTTGACCTGTTTTCTGTCTCCACAGGGTCTCCTTTAGAGGTTCCTCAGAAAGAGAAAATTAAAAAGCTGTCAACAGATTAAAACACTGTTTAACCCAGAGGAATTTTTTTTTCGGGGTCTGCATATAACGTGGAGACATTTTAAGACTGCTTTCATGGGGAGAAATCTCAGTTAGCCAGGCTGGGCCTCACTATTCTGTGTAGACAGATATTGTCTCCTGGGCTGGGGTACCATGTTGACATTGAATTATCTGTTACAGAACCAAAGCGCATGTGAGCAATTAGCGGACTCCCCAGTTCTTTGTCCTCATGGTCATTTATCTTTAGGTGCATGGAGAGCACAGCAAGAACAAAATATTAACATCCTACATTATTATTTCATTTTTCTGAGTCTTGACTTTAGTAGGAATGAGATGTTTGAGACCAGGAATTGGGGATCTGTAGCTAACATTACATCCATCACATAGCTGACTGTACCTCATTCTGCTGCCACTTGAATTAGTACAGCCCAAGTGTTTATTTGTTGAGTGTGAGTGGCATTCAGAATGTACAATTTGTCAAGAAATATTCATAATTTTATTGCAATATTGCGAATGTTTATCTATGTTCACCATAGATATTAAATTTATACATAATTTTAGAGGGATGATTCTTGGGACCCTTGGGTCAAGCATTAAGAATCCTTACCAGAGATGTATCCCTAAAATATGAACCATAAAGATAAGTGCAGTTATTATAGGAAAAATTATCATAGGCCTTCTCTGGGTTATTCAGTAAAATGCTGCTTTAGGAGTTGCCATGAAGGGTTTTGCAGATGTCATTAAGTTCCCCAAATAGTTAAGTTTAAACTAAGGTGATAATTATGGGAGGTGAAACTAACCAGGAAAGACTTTAAAATGTCCCGAGATCTACCTGGTGAGAGAGATCCTCACAATAAGAGATTCATTCTGTGTAAGGGAGTCTCTTCACTGCTGAGTTATAAGAGAGAGAGGGCCCTGTGTCTCAGAAGGTTGTACACTAAAAACAAAATAACCTCCCAATGATATGTAGGAGAAAGATAAGGACCTAAGCCCTACCTACCATTGATGGAAACTGGGTTCTCGCAAAACATAAATGAACTTAGAAACACATTGTTTAATCAAACCTCCAAAACATAACACAACTCAAACAACATCTTTTATTTCAGCCTCCTTAACCCTTAGAAAAGAACCCAGTTGTACCTTATGCAAAATGCAGACCCAAAGATATGTGACCTAATAAGTGGACATTGATCGCATAAAATCAACAAATTTGTATCAATCTGCTCTGCAACAAGATAATCAACATCATATCTATTAGTTATCTTCCTGGAAAATTATCAAGCATGTTGATGTTAAACCTATTGTAAAACTTTTATACTTTTTAGCCTTGGGAGTGTCTCCTTTTGTTTCTTATTGCTGCTGTAAGCAACAAATTACTGGAAACTTAGTGTCTTACAACAACACAAATTTATTAGCTCACATTACTGTAGGTCAAGAGCGTGATAGAGGTCTGACCAGGCTAGAACTAAGCTGTCAACAAGGTTGCATTCTTTTTTTTGTCCTACAGTCTCTAAGGGAGTTCTTTTTACTTGTTCATTCCAATTGCTTGACAAATTCAGTTTGTTTGAAATTGTAGGACGAGGCCTCTCAGACCTGTAGGTCAGAAATCTCACAGGGGTTTCACAGGAAAAATTTAAGATGTTAGAAGGACTGTGTTCCTTTTTTGGAGGTTCTAGGAGAGTATCAGTGTCTTCATCTTTCCCAGCTTCTAGAGGCTACCATTTGCCTTGGCAAGTGGCCCCTTCCTACTTTGTACAGGCAGAACTGAATATAGATCAGTAACCTCCACCGCAGTGGGAGAATGAGGACATCCCGAAAGGGACTGTGAGTGAACAATGCAAGCAAGAGTTGGAGGAAAGACATGAAGTCACAGAGAAGTCTCAGGAGGAAGAATCTATTATGACACTTCATTTCAGGATTCTATACGACTTAGGGGTTGATTTAACAGAGTATGAAGGAAAGGAATGAGACCACAATTTGGGAAATTTATGTTGCCATTAACAATAAATAGGATCATAAAGGATAATAGATTTGTAAGGAGATGCATACATCTTTTTTTTCATTTTTGAAGTGATGCAAACCACCCATCGGACATTTGGATAAATAGTACATTTTGACATTAGAGAGGAATGGGCACAAATGACAATGCCCACATTTGTAAAAACTTGATGACACAAAAGCCATCTATTTGACTATAGTGACCACCCATTAGAATGTGAGGAATATTTTTAATAGTAAACTGCAGGGCTGTTATGTAAGAGGCAATTACACTTCTTCAGGATGGATCTGATTTTACATGTTCAATCGTGGACGCCAAAAGATAACTGTACTTCAGGAGAAAGTAGGAAGGTTCACAAACTTAGATGTACACCTGCATAGATTAAACATGGTAACATACTTAAATGGAATTAAGTATGATTAATATATATTTAGAAAAAATATTTTAAATTAGGCCTCAGCAGCTCTATTCTTTGTGGGGAGCAGCCCGGACTGGACTGAGTTACTGGAATTAAGACTTATTCTATGCATCTGCTCTCCCACAATATGGCGCTGTGTGGGGAGCAGCCCGGACTGGACTGAGTTACTGGAATTAAGACTTATTCTATGCATCTGCTCTCCCACAATATGGTGCTGGGAGAGAAGTAAACAGCTTCCGCACAGCTGCCTCCAGTTCAACCAATAAACTGTAGGACTTGCTCCTGATTGGAGAGCAGCGTACTCGGCGTGTGGGCAGCCGAGTTAGGATTGGCGGAGGAGGACTATAAAGGAGGAGAGAGACGGCATGCGCCAGGAACATCTATGGGGAACATCTGAGGGAACACCTGTGCAGCCCCCGAGAGAACCGGCCGGCGGTGTGCCGCTCCCCTGCGGAAGTGGGGAATGTGGCCAGGGGGAACTGCCCTTCCACGGAGGTGGAAGGGACAGTAGCCAACCCGGGAAGAACCAGCAGCAAACCCGGGGAGGGCCGAGCAGACGAAAGAACAGTGCAGGGTCCTGTGTCATTCCTCCACGAAGAGGGGGAGCAACATTCTTGATATGAAATATTGCATGCTTAGTGATCAAGAAATACAAAACACTAACCGAGTTTTCTGCAGGTTCAGTACAACAGTATATATAGAAAGACAAGATAACTTCATTATTTTAATTGTTCCCAATATTAGTATCAAGATATTTTTTGTGTGAATAAATGTATCTGGCCCCAAATATAGCCATGTGGTATGGCACAAAGACAGATTTGTATTTTATGAAATAATGATGAAGGATGTTGCTTTAAAAGTACAGACTGGGGCTGGTCCTGTGGCACAGTGGGTTAACACTCTGGCCTGAAGTGCTGGCATCCCATATGGGCGCCAGTTTGAGACCTGGCTGTCCCACTTCTGATCCAGCTCTCTGCTATGGCCCGGGAGGGCACTAGAAGATGGTCCAAGTCCTTGGGACTCTGCACTCACGCGGAAGACCGGAAAGAAGCTCTTGGCTCCTGGCTTCGGATCAGCCCAGCTATGGCCATTGTGGCCATCTGAGGAGTGAACCCCAGGGGATGGAAGACCTCTCTCTCTCTCTGCCTCTCCTTTCTGTATATAACTCTGACTTTCAAATAAATAAATAAATCTTTGAAAAAAAGTACAGATCATCTATTGTTATTGTCCTTTATTAAGTTCTATGCTTTTACATTTAGCATAAGAAAAATCTTACGAATATATTTCTTCATGCACTCACTTGCTTGCAAGGAATCTGCAGAAATATTGCAAATATAATTAAAGCTAGATTTCTTTTAGAGTACTCAAAATATCCATTAAGATCAGGTCAAGTTTCTAACATTTCTTAAACTCCCTTTACCTGCTCTATCAAATTTGTAATAACACCATTTTATTTATCCGGAATTCATAATCTGAGACCACAGCATAGGAGATAGAATTATGGAAAAGCACTTCTATACTAATATTTCCATGATAAATGTGGAATGGACAACCAGGGATATGCAAGAAAAATGATGTTACAAATAATTGTCTTTAAATTATAGTTTGGTAGGCCACCTCATCTCAGTTCTTTTTTCAAATAATTTTATGTATAACATTATAAACTTATTCCTTACTTAAAAATATTCATTTCAGAAGTTCATTACCAGAAAGGATTCGAATATGAACTTGAAATTAATAAAAAATAATTTTGAAATTAATAAAGGAAACCTTTAAAGATACTAACTCCAGGTTTTGAGCTGAAAATGATTTCATAGAAAAAAAAGTTTTCCCTTCTATCCTTTAATTTATTTAGGATAAGTTTATAGTGACTGTAAGAATATTAAACAGCTCCTCTTAAAATTTGCTCATACAGCATAGATGGGACAAACTGTTTTTTAATATGACACCAAGTATCTAACAGTGCAGAACGTGAGGAATTTTTGAGTTAAGATATATTTCATGGTGAAAAGTTTGCAGCTTATTCCCACTTTAGTGTGGAATTAGCTAAGTGATGATGGTGATGTGAGATGGTGGAGATGGAACCCCTTATGAATGCCAGCAGTAATTTTGCTGGCATTAAAGAAAAATATGTTAATAGAAAGAATGGCAGAAGGGTGAATATTCAAACTTTGGAATGTGTGTTGCTAAAAGTTCTCCCTAGATATGTTAGTCTACACTTGGAAACCCAACACTTATAAAAGTCAAAGTATAGAGGAAATGATCTAGGAAGATTAGAGTGTGTATTCAGAGGAAAGTTTGCTAGCAACTGAGACTATGGAGTCAACAGCAGGATTGAAGGAGCAACAGGATAAGCAAGACAGAAATATAAACGCATGGAAAAACACCTTGTAGTATGTGGGATTGAATAATTGGGTCATTGGAATAGGTAACATGTAGCTTGCTGCTATGTGACAGCCCTGCAGTGTGCAATAGATCTTAAAAAGAAGTCCTCAGTTCTTTCTCGGTTTACTTTCTGCCTATCCTTCAACAAGTGCTTTACCAGGTCTTCACCTTTTTTTTTTTTTTTTCCCATATAAAGCCATACTGTGCATAGTTCTTTGTGCTGGTTCAGCTACAAAAATCTCTTACATTATCCATGGTATTTCCACAGAAATACATAGGTTGAGGAATTGTTCCTTTCTTCTAAATTTTCAAATCTGTAGGGCTAGAGTCTAGAGGTAGTCCACAGTATTCCTGTAATGTCCTTTTAGTGTCCCTGGGGTAGGTCAGATGACGACTCTTGTTTCTGACATCAGCAATTTGTGAGCAGGAGAAAGAAGCATTCTAAAACATGATTAAATCCTAGTCCGTCAGAGGACACGTGTTGCAGGCTATGACTGTCCAGTAGCTTCCCAGGCCCTCCATCCCCTTATGTGAGACAGGAAGGCAAATAAGGTTGGAGACTGAGAAGTTCCCTTTTATCACAGCACTCTGGAAAAATGCTGTCATCGAGAACTCTGGCTTGCTTCAAATTGCATCATTTTTTCCCTTCTCCTTTCCTTCAAAGCCTTGAAAGAGTTTTTCTTAGTTTAGCTACCTGAAGTCTTGGTGGAATTCCTGGAGAAAGATCTTGGGGGCACCCAAGATGGTGACATCGAGGAGTTGTCCTCACTCATATTAGCACAAATTCAGTCTTTAGAAATTATCAAAATTTACATAAATGTTTCAGACACTTTGTGGCTCCAGCGACCTCTGATTTAGGCAAGTGCATTTCAATTCAATTTCCACCTATTTGTCTGGTGTGCTGATTCGGGATATAACATTAATTCTCTATCATGCATTAAGAAAATCACTATTAATCATTTTGCTCAGCAATTTTTGTTGCTGTTGTAAAGACGGGAGTGGCTACTTCTAAGATTTTGAAAATTTAGAGCTGAAAACAGAAACACATGATAAATATATTTAAACATAAAATCTATCATTTTAATATATGTAAAATTTTTAAATTATATATAATATCCACATGAAATACCCTAATATAGTACATAAGCCCCTTTCAATTAGAATCTCATCTATTTGTCCAGCTAATGTTTATCACTCCATAAGAGGCCCCCACATCCTATTTTCTAAATTTAAACTTTAAAATTTCTTGAGTGATCCACAGCACTATAAGCCCACATGTTTGGTTTGTATCTGTTCTCCTTTCTTCAAAAAGGTCTCCAACTTTTCCATTGCCTACTTTTTATACATCTTTCAGCTTCATCATTGTTTAGAACTTCAAAGCTTCCTTGACATTTAAGGGTTTTTTTGCTATTATTTTCTTCCATAACAATTTATCAATATTTAGATAGGATTGTTTATTTTATTACTGTAATCATTCTGTTTTCCATATCAAAGAATAAGAATCTTGAGGACACTCTTACTTAGTGACAGAGCAATGGCTAAAGGACAACAAATATATTCCAAATCAATCAAATAAAGAACTGCACTATGTTTTGTTACAGAATTGAAGGAGATGAGTAAGTGAAGAGCACAGATTTGGACTTTAATTCCAATGTCTGTAAGAGTGTAAAGTATACATCTGTATTTTATTCAAAAGTTACATTGTTAAATAAATAGAAACTTTGCTGATCCTCCTTGAGAAAGCTAATCTTAACCTGAAAAAATGGAAAAATTGACCATGGTTATCCTGACCTATCAAATTTGGTGAAGATATTCATGTAGCCTATTACACATCATTGTTTAGCATGACTTGCAAAAATGTCCTAAAACAGAAAGGAACTTCTCTTTTTCTTTGTATATTCCCTAATCATTCTAGCTTTCCAGTAGTTTCCCATTGTTCTACATTGATTATTAAAGTGGTTTCAGGAAAAAAAAAAAGTTGATAATTTACAGTGTTTATAATTGTATTATTTATCATGACAAGATTACTTATATCTGTCAAGGAATAACAAATGACTGAATATAGATTCTCATAATCCATGTTTTTATTCAGTGATTTTTAGACTTAAGGTCTTGTTAAAGAGTGTAGGGACTGTCGAAGCCTTTCCTGAATTGGAAACTTTGCATTTGAATTACTGAGTCAGATGAAAGATGTGTTGAATCAAATTGAACATGACTGCTTTCCATTGAGATGCCAAGATTTCCAAGAGGACACTCCTCTTGTAGGTTAAATATGTGCAATAATTTAGTATAATTTAAAAATAATTAATAGTTAATTATGCTTAGGTCCTACTCCCATAAATAGATTTTAATTATTCTGCATTTTAGCTAGGTATCCAGATTTTTAAAAATGATTTAATTGTTTTTTTTTTCAAAGACACTATGACAGAGAAATGGTGGAGGGAGAAGGGGAGGGAGGGAGGGAGGGAAGGAGGGAAGTAAGGAGAGAGAGAGAGAGAGAGAGAGAGAGAGAGAGAATCTTCCATCCGCTGGTTCTCTCCTCAAATGGCTGCAACTGCCAGGGCTGTACCAGGCAGCAGCCAGGAGCCAAGAATTTCATACTGGTCTCCCATGTGGGTAGCAAGGACTCCAGTATTTAGGTCATTTCCTCTGTCATCCCAGGGGCATCAACAGGAAGTTGCATATGCAGCAGAGTACCAAGGATACACACCAGTACTCTGATATGGGTTGCTGGCATCTCAGTCTGCAACTTGACTTACTGAGATCCAACACTGGAACCAAGCATCCAGTTTTAAAAAGACCAATAAAGTGATCTAATACGCCACTGAAGTCAGGAATCATTAATCTAATGTTACAAGTGATGGTACCAAGTTTGCTCCTTTCCATTTATCCTTACTAGTTTTTAAGATATATCTTATCAACAATTTTTAAATATTTAGAGGTTCTTGCCATACAACTGCTGATATTCTACTTGAGTATTTCATTTTAAATAATCACAGAGCTGAAGAGCATATATAAAACAAC
Organism: Oryctolagus cuniculus; assembly: GCF_051225735.1. Classification (NCBI taxonomy): domain Eukaryota; kingdom Metazoa; phylum Chordata; class Mammalia; order Lagomorpha; family Leporidae; genus Oryctolagus; species Oryctolagus cuniculus. Next base: position 27,855,916 of record NC_142878.1, on the reverse strand, counting down.
ACTGTGTTCACACCAGGTCTCTCTTTTAAGTGGTTTGTCAAACATACTGGTGTTAGAAAATAAAGCCCAGGCAGAGAATGGCATCCTATCTGGGTACTGGGTACACAGATTAATGTCTAGGACTACTAAAGCAACTGGGGATTGATGGACATGGCACTTGAGAGAAGTATTGCATAGGAGAACAAAAATGGTGTGAATATTCAGCAGACTCATAGAATGGCAGATGTCCTAAACAGCACTCTGGCCTCAGAATCAGCCCTTAAGGCATTCAGATCTGGCTGAAGAGCCCATGAGAGTATTTTAGGTGTGGAAAGCCAAGACACTCTGGCAAAAACAAACAAACAAAAACAAACAAACAAACAAACAAAAAAAACCTAAATGAAAGATCTCTGTGAGTGAGGTCCCAGTAGAAAGAACAGGCCATCAAAGGAGGAGGTACTTTTCTCTGAAGGCAGGAGAGAACTTCCACTTTGACTATGACCTTGTCTGAATAAGATGGAAGTCAGCGAACTCAAGAGGCTTCCATAGCCTTGGCAACTCATGACAAGAGCCTAAGGAGATTTCTGACGCCATAAACAAGAGTGTCAAATTGTTAAGTCAACAACAGGAGTCACTGTGTACTTACTCCTCATGTGGGATCTCTGTCCTTAATGTGTAGTACAATGTGAATTAATGCTATAACTAGTACTGAAACAGTATTTTACACTTTATGTTCTGTGTGGTGCAAACTGATGAAATCTTTACTTAATATATACTAAATCGATCTTCTGCATATAAAGAGAATTGAAAATGAATCTTGATGTGAATGGAATGGGAGAGGGAGCAGGAGATGGGAAGGGTGCGGGTGGGAGGGAAGTTATGGGGGGGAAAAGCCATTTTAATCCATAAACTGTACTTTGCAAAATTATATTTACTAAATAAAAGTGTTTATAAAAAAAATTTAAAAATGGTGTTAATATTCCTTAGCTTCTTTAAAAATTCTTAAGCTGTGTATCTACAAGGCAAGAATGTCTGTATTACTAGATGTGAAACAGAAGTTTTAGAGGTCACACAAAATCATAAAACATTAGAGCTCCTACCCAGGCATATGTGGTAACTACTCAGATTTTAGTGGATATTTCAGAAAGGCCACATTTTCCAAGAGTGGATAATATACTATTTTGATGGAACTAAATTAGCCCCACCCAAGTTAAGCTTGAAAATCATCTTGATATGATTCAAGTAACATAGAGGCAATCTACTTCCTGCTAGAATCACATTAGATGGAGAAATACAACATAATCCAGAGGTTTAGAAAAGCATCATTCTAATGTCCACCATTAATTTGAGAAATACTGCACATGTGAAGAAGCAGGACAATGTGACATATTTTAAAAGTGATAGAAACAGGCCGGTGCTGCGGCTCAATGGGCTGATCCTCCACCTAGCGGCGCCGGCATACCGGGTTCTAGTCCCGGTCGGGGTGCCGGATTCTGTCCTGGTTGCCCCTCTTCCAGGCCAGCTCTCTGCTGTGGCCAGGGAGTGCAGTGGAGGATGGCCCAAGTGCTTGGGCCCTGCACCCCATGGGAGACCAGGAGAAGCACCTGGCTCCTGCCATCAGATCAGTGTGGTGCGCCGGCCACGGCGCGCCAGCCGCGGCGGCCATTGGAGGGTGAACCAATGGAAAAAGGAAGACCTTTCTCTCTGTCTCTCTCTCTCACTGTCCACTCTGCCTGTCAAAAAAAAAAGTAATAGAAACAAATATAAAGATAATATATATGTCCCAAAAGTAGAAAAACTGAATATCATAAAATTAATATACTAACAAAAAAGAGAAAACAATGGGTTAAATGAGGAAAATGTTGAGAATTTCAAGAATTAGAATATATAGTATGTCTAGTGTGTATTATAGAAGTTGAAAAATCTATAAGCTAACAACAAATGAAATGGATTGAATATCAGATTGGAAATGAGGATAAGATTAGTGAATTTAGGCAGGACAATTTAGATACACAAAGCATATCAAAGGAAAGAAAACAAAATTGAAGCATATTAAAGATACATGAGAAACATGACAGACTTACTGAGTAATTAGAAATTACAACTTAGTAATTAGTAATTAGAAATTAAAGAGGGAAAGAGTGTCATAGTGTACAGAAGCAATATTTGAGGCAAACAAAATGGCGGATAACCATCCATGCTTGTTGGAGGATCCCTCAGAATCAAAAGGTGCAAACGTTCCAATGAGATCCACTCTGTACCCAAGCAAACATAAACATACGAAGGACAACCTTCAATACATCAAAAATAAAAATTAGGGTTGAAAAAATGGATTCAGAGCCCTGCAACAAGAGTAAATGACTAAACAAGAATTACTAAGAGATCTGAACATGAACAACTTTAGTTTTATCTTCATTCTTTTTTTTTAAACTTTTATTTAATAAATATAAATTTCAAAAGTACAATTTTGGATTATAGCAGCTTTTCCCCCCATAACCTCCCTCCCACCCGCAACCATCCCATCCCCCACTCCCTTTCCCATCTCATTCTTCATTCTTACTCAGTGACTAGTCTCCTAGTAACATTTTTAGTACTGAAACTTTTAAATGTATATAGAAATGTGTGTGTGTGTGTGTTTGTACATATATGGTGAAAATATACACTTAAAAATGCAAGGGGACAAGCACTGTGGTACAAGTGGTTAAGGCACAGTTTTTAGCACCCACATGCCACATCAAAGGGCATGTTTGAGATAAACTTTTGAGATCCTGGCTTCAGCTTGGACTGGTACTGGCTGTCAAGGGCATTTGGAGAATGAACCAGTGAATGGCCAGCGCTGCACAAATCCGAAGCCAGGAGCCAGGTGCTTCCTCCTGGTCTCCCATGCAGGTGCAGGGCCCAAGCACTTGGGCCATCCTCCATTGCCTTCCCGGGCCACAGCAGAGAGCTGGACTAGAAGAGGAGCAACTGGGACTAGAACCCGGGGTGCCAGCGCCGCGGGTGGAGGATTAGCCAAGTTAGCCATGGCGCCAGCCTACTGTCACATATTTTTAACTGGCGTTTATTTAGTCAACTCCTATTGTTTTGAAAAGTAAATAATAAAAAAGCATATGACTTATTAGATATGTTTCTGATTAATTTTTCCCATCATTTACTCACATTTTTTCCATTTACTTTAAATTTCATCAAAATAAATGCTTTTTGTTCTTGAAGAATCTGGGCCTAATATTCAGCTAGAATTTAATCCCTCAATAAGTTTTTATTAAATCCTTGCTCTGCAACAATCTGCCACTTCTTCCTGTTTTATTCATTCATCTTAACATAGTTTTTAAGAATCTACTTTTAAGCTTCACTGGCTAATTGTCTCTGGACAGGTCACTTCATTTGTGACAATGTCTGCTCGTCAGATGATGCCATTGGAAATGAGAGCTAAAGTTGTTTCAGTTCTACAATTCAATATTTTCATTCCTATCTTCTGACTTTTGGCTGGGTGATGCTCTTTTTCTTTAACCTTTCTTATTAGAACATACTTGTCTCTTTAATCATTTAAATTGGACTTCTCTGTACTTGCTCAACAATCTGCAATACTTGGCCTACTGAGCTGTTTGAGGTTGGCACCAAGATTCTCCATATGCTTGCTGATTTCTGGGGGAATGAATCCATCAGTCATATCAGAGTTAACATAAAAAGAAATCTTTAGATGGAAATCGTCACCATGAATTTGTAGTGGCATTCCCTTGTTGCTTACACTATGACTTTCTTTAGAATTTTCTCCTTCCATTTTCCTTACCATTTTAGCTTTGGGTCTATGACATCAAAATAAAGATAACACTTTTCCACAGTTTCTATATATATAAAAGTAACTTCATTTCTTCTCTAGATACTAAATTAATTTTAAAAATCCATCACACTTAGTAAAAATTCTGCTAAAATATACTTTTATAAAAATATAAAATAATTCAATGTTTCTAAGTTTTATTACTTATGCTCCAATTACATTTTAATGCATACAAAATAGCTAGTATCCTACTTAACAAATTTATTTAAAAAATAGCACATATAGTTTATTGACTACAGAGAATCTATTCACTCCAGAAACACTCAAAGTTTGACTTTGTTTCTTTATAATATTTAAAAAGAAAATCTATGAGAAAAAATAATTTTAAAAGATTGACTAAATATTAGGAAGCAACAATTGACATTAATATAAGAAATTAAAGATGAAAGTGAAGCCTAAAGGAAAGTGATGAAAGAGGGTGTTGTAAAACAAGGCCACAGTCCAGGAGCTAGTGATATTGAATGTGTTTTCCAGATGATAACAGCAATACACTGCCTTGGACTAATTTGTAGTTCAAATTCTTGCAATTGTTCTAAATGGATTTTGTACCAGGCATCCTTCATACAAATCTATTCTGGAAAACTTGGGAGAATGATCAAGATTCTTAAATTCAATATCTTAGCAATTTCTAATTTTCTTTTGCTCAGAGATACCAGTAATACAAACTTCCTTATTATTCATTTGTTCAGACTTTGATTTTATGGTGTATATCAAAATCTTGAAGCATAATATATTAATTTGATATTGTTTCTTTTTTTTTAAGCATGTGTTATTACCCACAGTGACAGATGTAGGAAACAAACTTTATGACACACTCCACATTATACAGCTAAACAAAAGTAGTGAAAATATATTACCTACAAAGAAGAATGGGATTCTCATCTCTGTATTTCGCCAGTTTGGAATCTCTATAAAGCTAAAAGTCTTCTAATCAACAGACCATGATAAATGAATCTTTGTATGTTTAAGAAATTGGCAGATATCATTGCAAAATCATCAGCTACAATTTTAGACAATTATAGAGCGTGATTAAAGTTACATGAAACTTGCAAAAGGAAAAACGGAAAATCATGGAAATTATACATCAGTTATCTCAATGAATGTGGGAATCCATTATCAAAGAATTGAAAGTACATGAAATTAACAAAGAAAGCATGTTACTTGATGATCAGGTGATGTAGCACAGTGTTTCCCACTGTAAATAAGCACCCAAATTACCACCACAGAGGAGACACCAAAGTCAATCTTTCCGCACTCCACTGAAATTCTGAACATGACTCTCTGTGCTGTGTCCTCAGAATGTCACTTTAGAGCTCACAGGTAAATACAACAGCCCAGAAGTTTCCAATTCAGCAATGGATCCTTCTGGGTTCACTGAGAAAACTTTCCTGTTGTACAAGTGTGAAGGTGCTGCTCGGTAACTAGCTGACCCATCAAAATATATCTCAGACTTAGCACATTAACACTGAACTCCTAATATTCAGCCGACAAACACGTCTCCTCCATTCCTTACCTCTCACCTACACTGACACAGTCTTCTTCAGAATGGAATGGAAAGTTTGTTCTTCAGGTGCCCAAGCTAGAAATTCTAGTATTATTCTTATCTTTCTTATCACATTCCTACATTGAATGCCTCAGAAAACCTCCTGGGACATATCCTCAAATATATCCAGTGCTCAACCACTTCTCACAATATGTACCATTGCTGTTTATACATATAACCAATGCCTATCAACCCTAAATTAGTGTAATCTATTCTACCCAGCATGTCTACTTGTAAATTTGACCTTTTTCTCTCCAGTGGATGAAATATATATATATATATGTATATATAAACAATTCTTTTATATAATAATTACATATAGTAGATATTATTAATGCCACTGCCAGTTTACATGTGATAAACTAAACTAGAGAGTTTAAATTTGTCTCCTATAATCATAAAGCTGATATGCGATTAAGTCAAATGTTTACTTGTAGATTACCAATTCTTAACTTTCACTATATATATTTTTATAAAAAGACTAATCAGTTAAGTCAACACAACAAACTTTAATGGAGTAGCTGTAATCAATATATTTGGCAGGTGATATCAATATATTTGGATACATAAAGTTGTATGAGGCAGGTGGGAAGAATCAGCAACGCAATAATATTTATTTTTAATGATTAATAAATAATAATTGATATTTTAGAAAATAAAAGAATGTTAAATAAGGCATGCTGGCAATGGAATACCATGTTATTTCTGATCTCACTTACTTTATTATTTGAAAAGTCATATTTATTGTTATTTATTTGAAAGACAGAGACACAAAGAGAGAGAGAAAGAAAGAAAAAGAGATCTTCCATCCACTGGCTCACACTTCAGATGTCCCAATCAACAGGACTCAGCCCGGCTAAAACCAGGAGCCAGGAATCCAATCCTGCTCTTTGCTTTGGGTTGCAGGGACTTGAATTGCTGTATGTTCGCTCCACGATTGCACACCAGCAGGAAGCTGGAACTGGAAGCAGAGTCAAGGTGCACTCCAGGTACTCTGGTACGGGATTCAGCTGTATCAAGTGGCATCTTAAACACGGTGCCAAATGCCCACCCCGTCAATCATTTCATCCAACTGAAGAGATTGATCATACAGAGCTATCACTGGATCTCCTCTTTTAGGGACAAAGCCAAATGAAGACAAACTTACAACAATTAGAAATCCTGAACCCTAGGGAACATTTAACGTATGCAGAAATTCAACAGACAGAAAAATGGGCTGATATTTGAGACTAATATATCACAAATTTTAAAAACTGAAAAATCATGTTACATGTTCTTGGCACAACCAGGAAGATGTGAGGTAATATAAACCAGGCATGGAGGTAGATGAAGACCAGATAAAAACCATGCAAACAACTGGTTTCAGTTAGCCAGGGTCAGGCTGGAGTCTGGGGAAGATGTTCCAATTAGACCACAAAGACATGAGGCCTGACTTCAAGGTTGCTACATCAGTACTTATGCATGGCAGGAAAAAAAAAGCCAAAAAGCTAACACATTTATTTGATGAGATGTTGGTATTCTCTTTGTTCAGATCGACCGAGTGGCTAACCAATGGCAATGTGCTTTTTTAACCCTAAACATTTATGTTAGGAAAATATAAAGGATAATGAGATATATCCTTGGCCTTAAAGATTTCATAGTCACTTAATACACACAGAACTAATGAAAATGAAAATATTAACATTAGGGAAAATGTGCAAAATAATGAGAACAGAATGGTAAAATCAAGACAAGGAGCACGGCCTTAAATAATAAGGGGGCTTTGCTAATGCTTCTCCTAGAAAATGACTACTCAGCAACAGACATGAGAATCTACCACACCAGAGGGAAAGAATGTAGAGATCTTCTACAAAACTTGAGAAATTTCTGTCAGATTTTCAGTGTGCCAGACAGTATTTCCTTTTATTAGTTTTATCTATTTCTGTACAGAGTCCATTTGGAAACCAATTTGCCTTTGAGTTCACATCATTCTCAGAATTTATATTGTAGCTTGGAGGAGGAATATTTATTATGAGAATCTGATTGTCCAAAGAAGGCCTCACCAACAGCAGAGACAGTCAATGTCGGGGTGCAGGAGCTCATGGCTCCTGGATCAATTCTAACATCAGGAAGCAGAGAAAGAAGAGAATTAAGGGCTTGCCAATATAAATACAGAACAAAAGATAAACAAAAGACATATATTTCCATTGTTGTAGAATGAGCAAGTTCAACTCTAGAAACTTTAGCATTTGAAATTCTCATTTGATTTTCCAGGTATAAAACCTACATGGTTTCCTAAGAGCCAGTGCATGCTTTGACTTTCCCTTCTTTGTCGCATCTTCAGTGTCTCCGACCTCACTATCTTCAGTTCTTTCATAATCCACTATATTTAGATCAGTACCGCCATTTTTTTTATGATGCTATGAGCAGAATCTTGGTTTTCTTAGGATATCAGGGTCAACAGGGAGGGAGTTCTTCCGGTGTACTTAAAGCATAAAGTTTTACAATTACTTAAGATTGCTGATGGGCAGTGTTTTGAACTAATGAGTCTGTTACAAAACAGAAGAAAAGAAAATCCAGGTTTGAAAACCCCAGGAAAATCCCCTTTCTCTTCCTGTTCACATGATTTTCTTATTTTAACTTATGCATGACTCTAAAACACTTGGCAGTATAAATAGCTGTAAAAAGACATACCAGCTATTTAGCATATATGATGTGATAGTTTCTTAACTCATTTATACCTGTTTACTCATATCATTTGAAATTATTTCTAAGCCAGAACTGTTATCATTCAGAGTAATCTTAGAAGATTCTACAAAACTAATCTTGTATTTGCTGAGAGGAAAGTAAAATTCTAGTTTGATTGTTATCTCCCCCATGGACATTAATTTTGATTTTATACAAATGAATAATGGCCTCACTCAGATAAAAGTATATTTCTAGCCTTGCAGTAGTTAGCTTATTACTGAAATGAATAATTGATTTCTCTTCAAAATAAAACTAATAGGAATTACGAAAATCTATGTGAATATTCATTCCCTAATTAATGAGGCTTCTTCCTCTTTAAAGGAAAGGTGCTCTAAAAATAATTTTTATCTGGAAAAGAGAGAGACAATCTTCCAATTCGGCTCACTCCCCAAATTTCCATGAAGGCCAGGGCTGGTCCAGGTTGAAGGCAGTAGCTTGGAGATTCACCTGGGGTTTCCCACCTAAGTGGCAGGGGCTCAAGCAGTTGCACCATCTTCCACTGCTTTCCCAGGCACATTAGGAGGCAGCTGGATAGGAAGCCAAAAAGGCAGGGTTTGAATAGACACTCTGATGTATGGTGCACATGTTGCAGGCGGAGGTTTAATTCCGCTATATCACAATGCAAGCTTTGAATATTTTTCTTCTTGAAAGACTCAAAGATTTCCATACCGTTACATTTCACTCTTTTTATTAATTGTGGACTTTTGTAGATTCCACTTGTAAACAACCTGCATCATTCCTTTATACTTTTGATTCTGAATTTACAGTGAGGTTACATCCCCATAAATCCATCCCAAATCAAAAATATGGTAATTTGAAAATGCATTTGACAGAAATAATCTACTGAACATCCAGGCTAGCAACACAGTTCTTCACCTTCATAGTCATGTGGCGGAACGGGGGTTGTGGCTGGCTGTGACTGGCCCACGTCCAGATGGAGAGCAGGCCACCCTACATCACTAGCCCAGGGAAAAGAATATGACACAAAGCACAGTTTCTGCTGAGTTCATATCAGTTTTTGAACCATTACAATAAAAAAAATCATAACAGAACCATTGCAAATTGGGGATCATCAATATGCCATATTTTAAAAGTGATTTTGCTTCATACATTTTACAATCTTATTTTTATTTCCATGGCTATTGCTCATATTTTAAATGGCATTTCTCTCTCTCCATATTGTCCAATGTCAAGTTATATAGCAATACTGTTTCTCAACTTGGACTCAAGCAACCAAATGTCAGGGCTTTGGATAACTCAGCCTTCATTTTCTCCAAGACAAATGAATAAAAACTGTTTTAAAACTAGATCTCCATTTTCTTATTTCCATTGCTGTTTTTTTGATTTGTTTTGGTTTTTTTTACCCAAAAGTCTCAACTGAATTGTTTACTACATACAGAATATAATTATAGTAAGCATAAAATTGCATTTTATTTTCTTCACTGCCCACAATTCTTCTCTTAAAATGCAACCTATTTTAAATTTATATACTTCACCAAACATTTTGCTAAACAATGGTAGGAAAATTGCACATGCATCATATTCTTCAGATCTCCTTTGTAATTTTACAGGAAGAATCAGTTTAAAATTCCAACAGAAAATGTCACTCAAGGTTCATGAGAAAACCATGCCTGTCATTTTATTAGATACATAATGACATTCTAATGCTTGGAGCATATGAAATATTTGTGATATTACTGGAAATGTGCTTCTGTTAATACACATTCAAACCTGAATGTGTGCATACTTGATTTCCCAGATAAATTTGAATTTATATTCACATTCTGTAGAAGATGACTTGGTTACTCGATGGGAAAACCCAGTGTCAAAGGTGATAATAGTGGAAAACCTCTTACAGAGAATTATATGTATCCCTTGAAACACATGAATTGGGAAATGCTGCTCACCAAAATAAATATATGTTATAATTTGGGGTAAATACATACCTTATGCTTATGTATGAATTTTTATAGAAATAACATAATTTTGGATTCTGCATTGTGAACCATTATACATTTTCAATTTGAGTAAACTTTGGATAAAGAATAGAAATCAATCACATTTACATTAGGGGAAAGAAAACAGAGTCCTATCTGAGCTGTTTAAATTTATATTTTCTTTTGAAATTCTAAAAAAAATCACATAATAAAATTGTAGAAATATGTTTTTCATGTTTTGTATGTGTTTCCCATTAACTTTGTTAGTCATAGATAGTCTTTGTGATGCTATAGTAAGACATAATTCTAAAATCTCGATGGCCTTCAAAACCAATACTATGTCTTCTTTCCATGCTGTTTTTCTGCTACACATTGTCCACAATGATAAAATAGCTAAAGGCTAAACAATATAGAGTTCTCTAAGCAGAGGGAAAGAAAATAATATCAAACTATATTTTAGTTCATTTTTTTAAAAAAACATTTCTCTTAAAGAGAACAGATTTCATGTATTTCATATATTCAATTTTAAGCCCACAATGATACTTCCCACCAAGTTTCTCTCTCTCCCTCTTTCCTGCTGCTTTCTTTCTTTCTCCTTTTCATTTTTACAATAGCATACTTTCAATTTACTTTAAAGTCATAGGCCTACTCTTCCACTAAACAGGGAATTTATCAAGTAGAAAGTCCACAGTTCTGCAGGAGTATAGACAAGGGCAATGAACAATAATCAAATCTCAAGATGTCAATTTCACTCATACACATTACATTTTTTGTGCTGTGTATTTGCTATCACAAATCAAAGAAAGCAGCTACTTATTGTCATGCATCTCATCTGGTAATATTTCATTGGTTAAAGTAAATTATTTTTACATATCCTAGTTAAACAGAGATGAATAACCATTCTTTGGGGTACGGCACTGCAGATTTAGGTCTTTTTCAATTCTCTCCTCTTACCCTCTCAAATTAAACAGCTGTTTCTTGAAGGTTGAAATCAAATTTTACGCAGTTTCCCCCCACCAATTCAATACATGGTTTCTAATAAGTAAGCTATAATACTCCATGATTGACTGGTCAGTTAGTTGACAGTGTAGAGTTACTGTACATCTTTATGTCCATAAAGTGGATCTGCACACCAAATGTTTACTGTAAGTACATTTAAACTGCTCATTTACCTGTATTTCACTTAGTTAATTAAAGAAGTCCTTTAATTTACTGATATTCATTTAAACACTTTTTAATAACATGTTTAATTCTCCTCAATTATATCTATTGTTATGTAAAATAAAGTATCAAAATATAGGTAATGCAGCTGAAATCAGAATGTGATGGGCCCCATCTAACCCTCCTAACCACACCTTAGGTAATGTGCAGTCTGGGCAAAGGGAAGAGAGACATGAGCTCATGCTGAATAAAGTCTATTTTAATTATGGACAATTTGTGATTTCATTCCTTAACATTTCTCTTTCATCAATAATGTTTATCCCCCTCAATATATTACACACAGTTGTAATTTTTAAAATGTGATTGTTCAAGTTTTAAAAAGGCTACTTTCCAAACTAGCACTGAGTTTCCTCATAGTTGTAATATTCAGTTGCAGCGTGGGCCCAGTAAAAACACAAAGAACCAGAAATCTGACTCTGTAATCTAGGAATATACTATTAATAAATTCACTTTTTCTGTGCAGATGGAGATTTACATTTATTAATGCCTTAATTAATTTCTTCTGTTTGGCACATGAAAATAATATTAGAATGAGTGCTTCCTTCTAAGTTCTGTCATAAAAATTAAGTTACTGGCACTGTCAAGTAAATGTTTAATTCCTAGAGCTACACAAACATATGGAGAGATATATTTAGAACCAACTCTCAACTGGTAACACATGATACCATGACAAAGTAAAGTAGAGAAAAATGCATGGCAAAAGCATGCAACCAAAAGTATCCACAGGATATTATTATTAGTAGGAATAAAACACCTTTAACCAACACTTTTCTGGAAAGTAATAATCTGAATCGAAAGTAAAATGGGAAAAGGTGACCTGTACTATTCTTGACTTACTGGCCACTGAGGGCAAACTGTGAAAATTGGTGGCCCAATAGCCAAGTTCATCTTTCAGTAACTAATGTTGCTCTCAAATGAGAAATGTACAGGAAATATATAAAATATGGAAACTTGAATCCCAAGGTAATCTCAAGAGACAAATAAAAAAAAGTTCTTATCATTCCACAACTACTTAAATAGTGCCTAATGTGCTAGTCACAGGCATGATGACGAAAACAAAGCAGCCGATGATCTCCCCTCACAGAATTCACCTTCCAGGAAGTTCACTCCCACAGACAACGCTTACATTCTCTAAAATTGATATTTGAATCAAAAGGTAAAACTCCTTTTATATTCCGAGTATTAAACTTTTGTCAGACAAATAGTTTGCAAATACTTTCTCCTGTTCTACATGTTGCCACTTTACTTTCTTGATTATTTCCTTTGCTGTGTAGAGGTTCCTAAGTTTGAAATAAATAAAAAAAAATCATTTATAACAGTTACAAAAAATAAAATAACTAGACACAAATTTAACCAAAAATAGTATGATGTTTACAATGAAAATTACCAGATGCTGCTGAAATAAATCAAAGAAGACACCGAAAGAAATGGGAAGAATGTCCATGTTCATGGATTTCAAGAATCAGTCCTTAAAATGTACTTACTACCCCAAGTGATTTTCAGATTCAATGCAATACCTACAAAAACACTAATAATCTTCATCACAGAAACAAAAAACAATTCCACAAACTATGTGGAAGCACAAATGATCATGAACTGTCAAAGCAATCTTGAGTACAAACATAAAGTTGGAGCCATACAAAGCCTGGTCTGCAAGCATGCAACAAGGCATGGACCCTTGGGACAGAATGAGATCACAGAGATGAATCCACATGTCTTCAGCCCACTGATTCTTGAAAAGAGGCATCAAAAGCATGTATTATAGAAAGGGTGGCAGAAGAATTATTCTTGAAAGCAAAATCTATCTCTCACCAAATATAAACTCAAAATGAATCAAAGATCTTAATGAAATACTTTTAATCTTTGAAACTGCTAGAGAAAACAAAGGAGAGACACTTCAAGATGTTGATATAGACAATGATTTTTGAAGTAGATTCCCAAAATACAGGCAACAAAAGCAAAAATAGACAAAGGGGGTCATAAAGCTTCTGTGCCCAAGAGGTGTTTTTCCTTCTTTATGGTTTTAATATACATCCTGATAAGTTTGAATATAATAATAGTTTCATATATTTATTTTCAATTTTTATCTTCTTTTTTGTGAAACAATGATTAATCCATTTCTCTCTGACATTTTCTTTATAATTATATTTAATTAATTTATATATTCTAAATATTACCCTGCTATATTAGTTAAAATATTTTCATGCTTGTGGCTTAATTTTTTTTTTTACTTTTTTAGTACAGAAGCTCTTCAATATTATATGGTAAAATTTATCATTTATTTTATTTATGATTATCATTTTTAGACTGTATAGGAAACACATCATTGCTATAGATAGAATATCTTATTTTCTTTCTAAAAACTTTAAAATGAAACATAAACTTCATTACAAACCCAATACTCATGATTTACTATTCAAAGCAACTTACATGTCAAAGTGTTTCATTATAAAAATGTATAACACCAAGAAACTTGAACATTGTTTAGAGTAAACATTCATATAAAACATTTCTCCCTAACTTAACACTATGGTAATGACTATTTACCATTGATCCCTCACTTACCTATGAATTACCTTATTATTTACATATTTTATGTATGTTTCTGATGTTAGAGTACTTTCCCATAAATAATTTTGTTGTGAATACCATTAACTAAAATTTAAGACTTGCTTACAGTTTTTTCCATTCAGAATAAATCAATATTCAATAAAATCAGTATAGTAACTGTATCATTTGGTGCATTTTGACTTATGCATATGTTTGTGTGACAAAGAATCCTTTCACAACACATATGCAGTACATATAAAATAAAACACCATTCCATTAGGAAATTCAGACTCGACTCATGGTTTAGTTTAAAGAATTGCTGTGGGAAGTTTATATCATTTTTATTTCTTATTAGCTCATATATATTTTCTAAGTAAACTTATAAATTTTTCTTTTAGCCAAGTAGTGCTTTAAACATGCATGTTGCCATATTATACTCAACATGTGATTATACTGTATGATGAAGTCCCTTCAGATAACTAAGTTTGCCTCTCCTGGCTACGGATGTTCTATTCCACTTTTTTTAAACTTACTTTATGCTCATTGCTCTTCTGTTTTCTTATAAAATAGGAAGAAAAAGGAGGGATTATAATCGACAGACACAGGAATAAAGTCATTAACTTAATTATTTTCCTGCTGATATTTTTAAGAATTCCATACTGACATAGTAGAAATGTGTGCATACTGTAGGAGCTGTAGATAGGAAAAATAATAATGAAACATAAATATCACTTTACATGTCAGCAACCCTACAGGGAGGTATAGATGAGCCATGAAGAAAAGCCCAGAATTAGGAGATCAAAATGATTGTCCCCTGCAAGTACTCTTGTGACAACTGCTTTGCATACTACATTCTTTGAGTACATTAAAAATTATAACACATGGTCACATCATGAGTTGTCATACAGTGTATGAGTGTGTCCAGAGGAATTTAACAAAGTTCTGGACAGAATGAATTTCCAGGACATGCACTGTGACTTGGAATGCCTGGGCAACTCCCCAACATTTATTTACTTAGTGTATTATGGATACAGAATTGTACGTGATCCAGACAAAGTGCTTCTCTCTCTCTCACTCTCTCTCTCTCTCTGTAACTCAAGTTGAACATTACTACATGGAGCACAACCTAACCAAAGGCTGCAAATACCAAAATACACTCTAAGTCAGGGCTCTGCTCATTCTGATAATTGCACACTGCAGTTCAGGAGCTGGATATTTTAGCAAAATGAAACCTATGGTGTCTTTATTAGGACAAATTACAGAGGTACAGGCTAATAATGCTTCAGGAAAAATAAGTACACAGTGCCAATGTGTCTTTAAAATAAGACTATTGAGAGTAATGGAATAGTAATTTCCTAGTTTAGAAGAAGTACATCATGCCTAGAGAATCACTGCATGTAGCATAAATTCTGCAAACAACTTGTTGAATGTCTTTTATTTCTAGGCAATGCACTAAGTGAGGATCCAGCCATAAACAAGGCAGATCACATACCTGTTATCATGAATCATCAGGCTCAAAAGGAAATGTCCTGAAAATGCTTTGAGGTGGGAAAACAATAAGGGCGGTTCTGGGTTCCACATGTGTGGGTGAAGAAGAGGCATGTTCACTGAAAACCATCAGAGCTATTACTTCAGGTCAAGGCCATGAAATTCTATGCACGGCATTGCTAGCCACCTAAAGGAGTGGCCACAAGATGCAATGTCATAGGAGAAACAGTTGATGGCAAACTTAAAAAGTAGTAAGTGTATATGATTGTAATGTGCTTAACACATAAACTAGAGAGTAATTTTAATGGAAAAAATTTTTTTCAAATTACTAAAGAATTCTCTAAGACACTATTTTTCACAAGGAAATCTTTATCTGTTCAGTAGTCAAAGGGAATAAAAGCAAATGAAAAGCAAACTGAAATTTTCTCTCTCATTAACCAAAGGCACATGTAATTTGAAAGTGATGAAAATACCCCAGATATTCTGACATTTCCACTAACGGCAGGGAGAGGCTGTGCCCTAGAATGAGTGAGGGCAATGGTAGAAAATGAAGGTGCTGTTTCATGATTGCCCAATACCAAATTTATCACATTTAATAAATTCATTTCAACTGTGTGGTGGGAATGATGTACGTTGAAATATCTTAAATTCATTCTAATCTGCTAGGAAGCCTTGAAAATGCTGATGGTTAGCCCTGCATTCAGAGAGTCTATTATAATTGACATTGAATGTTCTGGGCTTCTACATTTTAAAATCTGCTCAACGCAGGCAAATTTGAAAATCACTTTCTAACAGCCAAGTGTTTGCTAAATACTCATTCAAATGAATTCTTTAAATTTCAGAATATATTGTACATTATTTTGGTAACTCCAAACGAAAATAAACCCACATATAAGGAGAAAGTAGCCAATACACAAGGCTGACATGAGTGAATTCTACAAAATGTGAAACTAAAGAATGAAAGAGCTGAGCCTCGTATTGCTTCTAGAGGTCAATTGCTCTTGAGGTCAGAATTGCAAGGAAAGTAGGGGTTTAGATGCAGTCCTATCATCATGGTAAAAGGGTGACCTTTTGAAAAGTTTTCCAAAGGACAAAATTAAAAAAAAAAAAAACTTAAAAATTGTACATGTATTTCAAAATGCCTTTTCAAAACAGAACATCGCAGAGATGGGAAGACGTTAATATTTCTCTTTGTTCTATATTCTGCAACATCAATACGATTGTCTGAACTCTGTGAACCTGGCTATACATGGAAACTTCATTGGAGGGGTGACAAGAAGTAAATTCTGACTCTTGTTTTGGGAAGGGTAACTCCAGGATGAATTCAGGTTTGCACGTTTATGGCACCTCATAAGTAGACCTTGCCAGTGAGGTTCCAGGGAAGCAGTAAGACAGACAGATAACAGACATCAGGAGAACTTAGGAAGGAGCTGATGGCCACAGAAAAGATCTGGGAAGTCAAGGAAGCTGTGTGGTAAGCACAGGTTAGGGTCTGGGAATAGAAACCCGCCATGGAACCACAGAGGGAGGTTTTGGAGCGAGGAGAAGGTAATGGATTAAGAGAGAAGGAAAGTGGCTCTGAAAGGAAAACAGCTCCTGAGAGAGAAGACCATGTTCTGAGAAAAGGCACATGGCAAGGCAGGTGGCAGGGACTTGGAGCTGCTCCCAGATCTGCTGCTTTTCATCAGTTTCCAGCCTCCATTCCCCACTAGAGAGTTCAGAGAAAGAGAGTTGGGAGGCCACTGAGGTTTGCTAGGTTCAGACACGTCTCAGGTTAGAAGGTTAAACACATGAGAGCTCTACTCTAACTTGCTTCGACAGTGCCACATACAGCTAAACGGAAAAGAATACTTTATCTTGAAGTTAACAATAAAAAGCTGCACATAGGGACTAGTTTACATCTACCTAAGCTTCATTGGTCAAATATTGTATCTCATGTGTCTTTATTTTTCTTCATTAAAATATAATATGGCCACTTATTTTTACCTTGCAAAACACTATTGAAGTCAAGTTACTATTCACATCAACAAAATACAAATAATTATAAAGTGCATCTGAGATGTCCAGAAAAAAAAAAAGGAAATGTAATTGTCTCTTGGTATCTTCAAGGCATTGCCTCTAGAATTGTTTCAGTTGTTAAAATCTCAGGATATTCTAGTCAATTACATAAAATGGTATAGTATTTACAAATAACCAATGCAGATCCTCCTGTGTGTATTAAATCATGTTGGGGCTGGAAATGTGGCACAGTGGGTTAAGCAGTCGCTCATGATGCCAGCATTCCATATTGGCACTGGTTCAAGTCCCAGCTGCTCCACTTCCAATACATCTCCCTGCTAATGTTCCAAGGGATGCAGTGAAAGACACTCCAAACACTTGGATTCCTGTCACCAACTTGGGAGACTTGGCCAGAACTCTGGGCTCCTGGCTGCAGCCTGTACCAATCCTGGCTGTTGAGGCTATTTGGGAAGTCAACCAGATAATAGAAGACCCCTCTCTCCATGTCACTCCCTCTCTCTCTCTGTAACTCAGCCTTTCAAATAAATAAAAAAAGTCCTTAAAAAAGTAAAGCATAACTAGATTATTTTAATACCAATCCTGGCAGCTGCAGCCATTTGGGGAGTCAACCAGAAAATGGAAGATCCCCTCTCTCTGTGGTTCCCTCTCTCTCTCTGTAGTTCATGTAAGAGAGCGAGGTGACAGCCAACTGTAGAAGCCCGTGCCCCTAACAGTATAGCAGGAAGGAGAGCCTGGTGTAGTCTGTGAGTCAGACCTGGAGTCCTAAGGAGTTCTGGATACCTGCATAACCCAGTGATAAAAAGGACACATTTCTCTCTCCCATCCTCCAACAACAGTGGGCTGTGATCTGCTGGGAAAGGGTGCCTTTTTGACATCAGGAGTGGCTGCGATGTCTTTTGGGCACACACCCAGCAATGAATGGGAGGAGGTGTAACTGTGAAATCTACAGCAGTTGTGGCAGTTCTTGTGCTCACCTGGCTAAGCTGTCAGTTTGAAATGAATAGTGGCTGTGGCTGCTTGTGTGCATATGTGTGATCCAGGGATTTTACCCGAGGGAAAATCCACATTCTCCCATGACTTTGAGTCTGACGGGGAAGATTGACAAGCGGGTTGGCACCCATGTAGGATTGTGAGGTGCTCCCAGCCTTTCAACATATCACAGGCTCCAGGGCTCAAACTGCCAATGTGGAGCACCCACGGGCAGCTGGCTCTGGGAACATTTCTACCTCTTCCTTGATGGGACAGGCAAGCAGAGTGAAGTAGATCCTCTGGACCCCAGAACAGTGGGAGCCTTATGTGCTGAGACTGTGGGAACTCTGTGACTGCACCATAGGGCACAGGGTGTAGCTGAGGTTCTGGGCAATCAGTGTGTGCAGTATTGAAGGCTCAGAAGTTTCTGATTGCCTGGGGTGGGTCATTGTTGCAGGATCCCTTTTCACCTGAGGACTGCACTGATCCTTTGTGTGGTTCGTGTGGCAGCACAGGTGAGTGTTGAACCCCCTGTGGTTCAACACAGGGCATGAACACCTTGGAAGAGAGGAGGTGAGGGTGCGATTTTGCCAACACAGGTGACCTTGGATACCCATCCCACATTGAAAGATTGACCAGAGTTCCCTGACTGCACCCAGCACACACCTCTGGGTATTCACTGAAAGAGCAGACACTCCACTAAGTCACAGAGGTATAGTTCAAAGATAAAATCCATCAAAAGAGAGAACAAATAACTATTTCTACAAATGCCTAAAAATAAATTTAGAAATTCAAGAAAAAGAAGCAGAAGGAAAACAACATGACTCCCCTAAGGAACACAAAACTACAATGTTAGAATGTGAAGATGAAGAGATTGATGAAATTCCTGAAAAGGAATTCAGAAGATCAATCACAGGATTACTCAGAAGCAATGAGAAGAAAATTCACAAGTTAAAGAAACCCATACATGACATGGAAGAAAAATTCTCAGACTGTTGGTGATCTATGAGATACTATCAAACAACCCAACATACAGGTCTTAGGAGTTTCTGAAGGTGTGGAAAGATGGAATGGATTAGAAGACCTATTTGCGAGATAGTTACAGAAAACTTCTCTGGCACAGTTTTTTCTACAACTGGAAGGCTAAACAAGACACCCGGCTGGCGCCGCAGCTCACTGGGCTAATCCTCCGCCTAATGGCTCTGGCACACCAGGTTCTAGTCCCAGTTGGGGCACTGGTTCTGTCCTGGTTGCTCCTCTTCCAGTCCAGTTCTCTGCTGTGGCCCGGGAAGGCAGTGGAGGATGGCCCAGGTGCTTGGGCCCTGCACCCACATGGGAGACCAGGATAAGTGCCTGGTTCCTGGATTAGGATCAGCACAGCGTGCAGGCTGCAACGCACCGGTCATCGCGGCCACTTTGGGGGTGAACCAACGGAAAAAGGAAGACCTTTCTCTCTGTCTCTGTCTCTCTCACTGTCTAACTCTGCCTGTCAAAAAAAAAAAAAAAAAGAAAGAAAGAAAAATAAAAAAAAATTAAAAAGAAAAAAACTATGCTAAGATGCATGAATAAAACAGGAAGAAGCGGCAGATTGTTGCAGAGCAAGGATTTAAAAACAATTTAATGAAGGATGAAATTCTAGCTGAATATTAGGTCCAGATTCTTAAAAAAAAAAAAATTTCTTTTGATGAAATTTAAACCACAAAGTAAGTACATGGAAAAAATTCATTAGAAACAGATCTAATAAGTCACATGCTTTTTTATTATTTAATTTGCAAAACAATAGGAGTTGACTAAATGCCAGTTAAAAATATGTACTTTTAGATATTATTTGTACAATTCATATATTTTATGTTTGTTCAGATTAGCTGAACATAATAAAGTGAATTATTTTTAAGATTTATTTATTTATTTGAAAGAGTTACAGAGAGAGAGGGAGAGATGGAGAGAGAGAAAAAGAGCTGCAGTAGCTGCAATAGCTAGGGCAGGGCCAGGCTGAGGCCAGGAGCCAGGAGTTTCATTAGGGGCTCCTATGTGGGTGCAGGGGCCCACTTGGGCCGTCTTCTACTGATTTCCCAGGCCACAGCAGAGAGCTGGATCGGAAGTGGGGCAGCCAGCATTTGAACCAACACCCAAATGAGATGCCAGCGCCACAGGCCGAGTCTTAACCTACTACACCACATCACTGGCCCCTAACTTTTAGCTTTTCTGGGCAGCAAAGTATGTCTCAGTTTTTGAGGTAAAATTTCCGGAAGCAGTAGCACAATCTTTGTGAACACTGTACCCTGCAAAGCTCTAAAAATCTTTTGGCAGCAGAATAAACCGACCTGTTCATTCTATTTTTCATGAATTTTGAAGTACCCTAATATATATATGGATCTTATTAGTTACTAACAAGGTAATAGGGTAGCCCATTCATTAACTCTGAAGTATCCCTATTTGTTTCTTCCTTTTCAGATATTCTAGTATGATGATTTGCTTAATGTTAATTGTTAGTTACTAAAACTATGTCCCTTCATAAACTACATTAAACTCATACTCATTAAATGTTCTGGAGACTTCTTGGTAGGTATTTCTCTAACCACCATAAGTGAACTAGTAGAGACTGCATTGAATAACAAGAGGGGTCTATGCTGTGGTGCAGTAGGTTAATCCTCCACCTACAGTGCTAGCATCCCATATGGTGGTAGTTCTAGTCCTGGATGCTCCTCTTCCAATCCAGCTCTATGCTGTGGGCAAAGAAAGCAGTAAAAGATGGCCCAAGTGCTTGGGCCCCTGCACCCACGTGGGAGACCAGGAAGAGACTCCTGGCTTCAGATGGGCACAGCTCAGGCCATTGTGGCCATTTGGGGAGTGAACCAGCGGACGGAAGACCTTTCTCTCTGTCTCTTCCTCTCACTGTCTGTAACTCTATCTCTCAAAAATAAATAAATAAATAAATAAATAAATAAATCTTTAAAAAAATAAAGATGTTTAGCAACTTTATAATTGACTAAGATGTTAGTTTGTTGTTGTAGGGCAGTCCTAACAAAATTCCACAAATCAGGTGGGTGTAAAACAACATACAATTATTATCTCAGAGTTCTGAAGCCTGGAAGTTCAAAATCATGGGGTCTATAGAAGTATGCTGCCTCTGAAGCCGTTAGCAGAATCCTTGCTTGCTCCTGCTAGTTTCTGGTAGTCTGCTGGCTAATAATGGTATTTCTTGGCTTGTGGTCCCATAACTTGACATCTGCCTGTGTCATGATGGGCTGTTCTCAGAGTCTCTGCCTCTTTACCTTCTTATAAGAATCACAGTCATGATGTGTCCATTCTACCACAGTAGGAACACACCATTTACTTACTGACTACATCTCTACCTCAGGGTGTTAGCATGTCTCTTTGGGAGCACAGAAGTCCTGTAGTCTACATACTCTAGTCCTCTAGTCTACATACTAGAATTAGACTCACAGCAGTTACCAAATTAGTTTTTTTTGGAATGAGTTGTGAAATTTATTCAAACCTGATATTTACTAATTGAGAGGCACCATACTATGATCTAGTTATGTTTCCACTGGCTTCTGACTTCCGCCTTCCAATCTGCTATTCTGACAGCCTGATACCATGCCTTCAAAGGTCACTTTGTCTTTTTTTTTCCCTTTCTGGCCATTTCTAGAGATATTACTTTGTATCTTCACTACATGCTTCCAGGGCTAAAGCTTTTTGCCTGGGATTCATTGTTTCCGGATTACATCATTAATGTCTCTTCCCAAAATCTCATCTTTTTTTTTCACTTTTCTGGTCAAACTTTCAAACTCTTTCATCTATGTATCATAATTTTCAGAATTGGTTTCCATATCTTTTCCCTTTGTGTTGTATTCTGGATAATTTTTTGGTCAGTCCTCCAGTTGTTTATAAATCTTACATCAGAATTTTCTGATATTTATATTACTAAAAAGAGGTTTTTAATTTCATACTTGTGATTTCTAGAAGTTTAATTTTCTTTAAAATCTTATCATTTTTGATGTTTCTAATTTATTATAAACGTTTAAACACATGCATCTGGTTTCTTAAAACTCAAGAAATACAGTTATTTTGTGATTACACAATAATACTTCTTTAATCTAAAAAATCTAAAATGTTTTCTGGTCTCTGTCTGTTGTCTGGCTAACTCCCCCATGATACTTGGTTAGTATCATTTATTTTCATTTTTGACACTTTGCTTCCCTTGTAGCAACATATGTGGAAATTCATTTTACACAGTACATAGAAATGGATTGCTCCCAAGTAGAGCAAAGCATGATCTGTTAGGAAACTTTCAATCTGCGGCTGTCATTTTGGGATATTCAGGTGATTGCAATTTGCATGGTAAAACAGATGTGAAGGAAACTAGGCATTACAATTTTACAGTGTTTCCCTCCTTATTCCTTTAGCACCTAGACCAAGGCAACATCCATTGCCATCTCTTGGGTTGTGGAGAATGGCGTGTTTGCTTCAAGATCACTATGAACCTGAGTACGATCCTTTCGTATTCCCTATATTAGGATATTTGATCTATTTCTTATAATCTGGACATCAAAGTGATGTTTGGATTGTGAAAATGTGCTCAGGTTAACATACTTCAATAACATAGTTAAATCTTATCCTTACTTCTCTATATTCCTGGCTTATCTTAGATATTAATACCATTATTTTCTTTTTTTTTTTTTTTTTTTTTGACAGGCAGAGTGGACAGTGAGAGAGAGAGACAGAGAGAAAGGTCTTCCTTTGCCGTTGGTTCACCCTCCAATGGCCGCCGCGGCCGGCGCGCTGCGGCCGGCGCACCGCGCTGATCCGATGGCAGGAGCCAGGAGCCAGGAGCCAGGTGCTTTTCCTGGTCTCCCATGGGGTGCAGGGCCCAAGCACCTGGGCCATCCTCCACTGCACTCCCTGGCCACAGCAGAGGGCTGGCCTGGAAGAGGGGCAACCGGGACAGAATCCGGCGCCCCAACCGGGACTAGAACCCGGTGTGCCGGCGCCGCTAGGCGGAGGATTAGCCTAGTGAGCCGCGGCGCCGGCCCAATACCATTATTTTCTGACATGTTGTGCACTTTAATGTTTTAGGTAACTTTTAACATTTATATTTTATTTATATGTAAGGATTTTTAGAGTTTGCACAACAAGGGTGGGTCTAAATGCTTTTTCAGCCTTATTATTAAACACATAATTCTTATTTATTCCATTTTGTTTTTATTCGAAAACCAACCAGTTCATCTGAAAATGGAGTAAGTGATTATTTATTAAGACATAAGCAGTTATCTAAATATATGCAAGCCATATATTATGAGTTAGCTGCAAATGGTCATAGAAAACATCAAATAAAAACTGGTAGTGTCTAGCTCTTTTGTGTTATTATTAGTTATATTCTTTTGTTATACATAGCTTACATTAAACATACTGAAAGATGTTTTAAATGAAAGATGATATAATTAATGTAATAATTTGGCAGGGGAGTTAAATAAAAAATAGCCTTATCTTTATTTAGATATTTCTTCTAATTACTTCTAAATACTTTAACTATATTAATTATTCATAAAATTATAAAGACCAACAGTATTTTCCTAAGAGAAGAAGTTAAATTAGGAAAGGAATAGTATATGAAATACAAAAACAATGAAAGCGTAAGAATACTTCAAAATGTTCCAGAATTAGAAGATAAGATTATGGGGCTGGCGCTGTGGCACAGTGGGTTAAAGCCCTGGCCTGAAACGCCGGCATCCCATAAGGGCACCAGTTCTAATCCTGGCTGTTCCTCTTCCGATCCAGCTCTCTGCTATTGCCTGGGAAAGCAGTAGAAGATTGTCCAGGTCCTTGGGTCCCTGTACCCCCATGGGAGACCTGGAAGAAGCTCCTGGCTCCTGACTTTGGATTGGCTCAGGTCCAGCCATTGCAGCTATCTGGGGAGTGAACCAGTTGATGGAAGACCTCTCCCTCTGTCTCTACCTCTCTCTGAAACTCTGTCTTTGCAGCCATCTGGGGAGTGATCCAGTGAGTGGAAGACCTCTCTCTCTGTCTCTACCTCTTTCTGTAAGTCTGTCTTTCAAGTAAATAAAATAGATTTTAAAAAAAGATAAGATTACTTTGATAGAAAAATTTGACACCCACGCACAGCTTTTTTCGTAATACACATTTTCCACCAACTTTTTGAAGGTTCCTCAGATTTCAAAACTTTTTTTCATGAAAATGAATTTATCTTTTAACTTTATTTTCCATGGGCTTTTTGAATTAATCTGATATGAAAGTAAATGTGAATGTGTGCAGATGTATATAAACATACATACTCGTATGTATGTATGTAGATTATAATTTTTCACCAAATGGCTGCATTGTTAGGGAGCGTATTCATTCCTCATACTGCCTTTCCCAGAGTCCAGGCAATATTTTATGGATATTTAGAGAATTTAAGCTTCTCTAATTAGATTGATACAATATCAGAGAACAGGTATAGAGATGACTCTAATTAGTTATTACAATACGAGCAAGTCCAGTGTTTTTCAGTTCCGGTAATACATTATTCTTAACCAGGGAGTTATTTAAAATACACTGATGAGTAGACCATAAAGTTATTCTTATATGAACCAAGCATTAAAATATTTTAATTCCCAGTGTGACCCTTATCAGGCCATATTTGAGAAGCACATGATACTGTAGAGCAACTTAATGCATTAGATATATAATATGTTACAATTTCTCTCCCACACTAAAACTCAGTAAACAAACTTTTTGGAGGCATTCCTATGTTGGATATTTATTCCTGTCTTACACAATAACAAATAAATAACTCAGTGCGTAAAGTTTCAGTGCATTTTGTTTGATGAACACACAATTTGCACAAAGTATGCGTCCCTCTTCTCAGTGTTTTCGAGTAGAAATAATACACAGTCACCTACACGAGATGCTGTTATTTATAAACCTTCAGAGATCATAGTTAGTACAGAAGGTGAAATATGCTCACAGAACTTAGTAAATTCCATGGCTGTACAATATGGCAACCACATATCTTTTACCTGCTTCATGACAAGTACAAATATTACCAAAAAGAGTTTGGGAAGCATACAAAAGTTTCAGGGGAAGATATGGGGAAGCCATGCTGTAATTCCTAATTTTATGTAGGAATCAGAGTTGTCTACCAGGTGGATAGTAGCAAGAATTTGACTAAGAAGTTTCAAAATATCATAGTTTTAATTTATCCAAAATAAAAGGAAGATTAAATGCAATATTTTCAGAAACCTTATTCTAATCATTAGATCATTCCTACCAAGAGGATAGATACTTCATTTTCCAATTGCATCAATTGTTATTTTCTCTTTTGTGGTTTTACCTAATTATGTGAGTGGACTATATTTTGTACAAGATTATTATCATTAGCATGACAAATTTCTTCCCAAGTTTCAGTCTGTGAAGAATGTAATATTAACATCTATTGTCTTTTTTGTTCTTCAATACTTTTAGAAGTGCTAATCAACAAAATGACAAGACTAGGCTTATAATAGCATTTTCACACATTTGGAAAATTTCCAGAAAATAATTAAAGTTTAATAAAACCCAACACATTCTTATCTATCTTATAGGAAACTACCCAATACAATGTGGAAGATAAAATATGACCCAGCATTGCTGCTGTCATTCTGCAAAGGAAGTCAGTGTCTTTAACACACTGATAGGCAGAGGGCATGCATATTTGAAAAATAGAGAAAGACAGAGAGAGAGAGAGAACCTCCCATCTACTGGCTCACTCCCCCAATGTTCACAACAGCTAGGGCTGGGGCAGGCCAAAGCCGGGAGCCTGAGCTTCTTCGTGGGTCCCATGTGGGCACAGCAGTTGAAGCATGTCAGCCCTCATGTAACTGAATTGGACAGGGAAAGCCTACGCTCAAGGGACTCTGGCAGAGCAAGAGATGGCTCAACCTGCTGCACCACAACCCCAGGACACTTTTCAGGTTTTTCTTCGTGTCCCCTAACAATTCTAAGTCACCTTTGTAGGCTCATTAGATTTATTTAATTTATACATAATTGAAACTAATATAAAATTTTAATTATAGTATCAATTCCCTGAAACAAAACTAAAAACAGAGGCTAATGCTCAGTATAACAGTTAAGGTGCTATTTCTAATGCCTGCATCTTGCATCAGAGTGCGTGGGTTCAAGTCTCAGCTTTACTTCCAAATCTATCTTCCTACTAATATCCCCTTTGGAGGAAGCAAGGGCGATACAAGTACTTCCGTCTTTGTGACCTGTGTGGGAGGCCTGACTGAGTTCAACACGCCTTGATTCAGCCTGATCCAACTCCAGCTGTTTCAGGCATTGGGTGATTGACTCTGAGTCTGGAAGATCTTTCCCTCTGTGTGTCTCTATCTCTCTGCCTTTCAAAGAAAAGGAAAATAAATAATAAATAGAAATTTTAAAATAGAAGCAAAAATGAAACTCCAAAGATTTTAGCAACTCAGAAAATTCAAGATCATATTAAAATCATGGAGTCTTGGGTAGATTATGACTTTAAGATGTTTTCTATCTTTGTTCACTATGCTTGTCCTGCCACAACATTACTAGGTCTCGATTTCTTGCTTTTCTCACTTTCACATTCCAAAATACCAACATGTGCTTTTGGCTCAATCTCCAGACTCTTCCAAATCTCTCTCTACACACCACCATTACAATCTATTCTCAATATAGCAGAGTAAATTTAGAAGGGCAGGAATTCATACAATTTTTATAGGTTCTCATTATTGAATCGATCTTTGAAAAAGAAGCAAAGTGGGTCCTGTGTGTGGCACAGCAAGTTGCCTAGTTGCTGATGCAACTAGGAAAGCAGTGGAACATGGCTTAAGTGCTTGAGGCACAAGCGCCTGTGTGGGAGACCCAGCTGCACTTCTGGGTTCCTGGCTTTGTCCTGCTACACCCATTTGGTGACTGAACCAGTGGATGGAAGTTATCTATTTCTCTGTTTCTCTCTCTCCATCTCTCCATTTCTCCATCTCTCTCTCTCTTACTCTGCCATTCACGTAGATAAATATTTCTAAAAAATATTCAAAATTCACTTGATAGAGTTCCTAGAGAAAGGGTAGGTTTTTCAACGAATTGTTGTGGAACAACTGGGCAACTCTATGCAAAACATGAATCTTAAAAAAATATGAATCTAGACATTAGACTACATAACTTTCACAAAAATTAACTCAAAATGGAGCATAGCTCTAAATGAAAAATCCAAAATTATAAGACTTCTAGAGGAAAACATAGGAGAAAATCTAGATCACCTTGGCTTTTGCAGTTGACTGTTTAGGGCAACAACAACAAAATATGTTCTATAGGAAAAAGTACTGATATGCTGTATACCATTAAAATAAAGACTTCCTTTTCTACAAAAGACACTGCTTAGAGAATGAAAAGAAAGACTTTCGGCTAAGAAAAAAATCTTTCCAAGGTACATATCTGCTAAAAGACTTGTATGTAAAATATAAAAGGAAATTTCAAACTTTACCATTAAGGAAATGTTCACAATATGTCACCAAAGGGAGACATATGAGAAGATGCTCAACATCACTTGTCACCAAATTTTTGTGATGAAAACAGCAATGAGATACTACCACAGACATGTTAAAGTGCTGAAATACCAAACACTGACAACCCCCAATGGGGCAAGGATGTGGAAGGAAAGGAACTTTCCTTTACTGCAAAAGAGGAATTCAACATGGTGCAACTGCTGTGGAAGGCAGTATGACAGCTCCCTGTGAAACTAAGCACAGTCTTACAAAACAATACAGGGGCCAGTTTTGTGCCACAGCAAGTTAAGCCACTACTTTCCACACTGGCATCCCTTATCTGAGCGCTAGCTTGGGTTTCAGTTGCTCTGCTTCTGATCCAGCTTCCTGTTGACGCACCTGAGATGACAGTCCCTACCACCTGTGTGGGAGATCGGAGTAGAGGTCTTGCTCCTGGCTTCCGACCTTATATGGTCAGTGACCTCATCTGTCTGATTTACAGCTCTTACTTTATAACTGATTCACAGTCTAGATTAGCAACAGTGATGTAGTGGTCATAAAATTAATATATACTGACTGAATTAATGATTAACTTGAGGAAAAAACAAGAAGATGAAATGCAGATGACTGTCAGTGTCTATATTTCTAGATTATCATCAGAAGGAAACATTTCTTTGAGCAGTAGGCACTTTGTAATAAAGCCATGGAGCAATGCAACATGGGACATTCATGTCATCATTGCCATTGCTTTAGGGAAAGAGGAGTGATTTTCATGGAATTTCTGTTAATTAACATGTGATAAAATTTAAGTAAACCAAATACAAGATTATATTAAAATATATGTTAGATTAAAATATAGTTTTTGTAAAATTAAACTTTAAGCAATATGGCATACATTGATTTTAATTTTAGTTGACATGTTTTAGAAATCGAAACAGAGTTTTCATAATCACGATTTACAAATTTTAGGACATGATATCTACTGTTCTTTACAATGACAGATATTTCTTGGTGTGCTCCTAGGTCACCTCTCCTCCTTAATGGCATCAGTCAAAATGTGACTGAACAGGAGAAATTTATTAAAATGCCTAGAATTCTGTGACCTGAGTATTGAATGATGTACTATCAATCAACAGATACTTGAAACCTCTTGTGGATAAATGTATTACACTGTGGACTACACGAATGAATGAGCAATTCATTTCTTTTCAGGTATATGCGCATTTAGAGCTATTCACTTAATGTGAGAAGGAGATCACAAAAGTCAGGGGAAACCATAAAATACACACTAGATTACCAAGTTAATCCTTAACCTAATGGGGTCTGAAACTTTTGTGTCACTTTCCTTCTCTTTTATATTTTTAAATGTCTAGAAATGACCCTGTTAATAGGTCTAAAGTTAATGAAAATTCATGAGAAAATTCAATTAATTTTAAATCAATGCTTTCAACCAAATTTAACTACACATAAATATAAAATATCATTTAATCGATGTAACCATTTATAGCAAGATAATATATGGCAGTAAAATTATCATCTCTTGCCTATATTTATGATACAGTTATATTCCCCAAAATAAATTAAGTTGATTTTACAGAGATAATAAACATTTATTGATGAAATGACTGGCCCATCAGACACAGTAGCATAAAATTTTAGTCTCCTTAAATCTTGTTATTGCTTTAAATCTTCACAATGACATTTGAATCACTGTCATTTCATTAACATTGCACATCATTCCATAGTTCAATTAGGTAAATGCAAATCTTAATGAGATTTTGGTAGTGACAATATGCACTATCATAAAGTTTTTGAGCTCTCGTGGTGAAATTAAGCTGAGTTGTAAACTGTCCAAAACAATCTAAATAAATGGGAACTGGTGCCCATGGCTTACTCAAGACAAAATTTATCTGGTTTGGTTTCCTATGTTTTTTCTAGAATCTTGTCCTTTTTGCAAAGTCAATCATTGTATCAGAACTTGAGCCACAGTATCTAATGTTCAGGGATCTCCTTTCTGGCTGAGAAATAGTGAACTCTAAATATAGGAATCCACTCCCTTTACCTTGTGTAAAGGACTAAAACTCAAACAGACCCTGCTCAGTTTTACCCAGCTAAGATGTTGCAGACATAGGCCTACAAGTAAACCTTTCACATTTGCATTGTGAATGTAATTTTGATTGACCTGTAGCCACATTCTGGAAGTTCACCCACTAAAGCTCAAAGGAATGAAAATTTCAGAGGAAAAATAAGGTGATATTTTATGGTCAAGGGAAAGGATTGTTAGTGGCAATCATATTCCAGAAAGAAAAAAAGACTGGAGAGTACTAATGGGGAGGGGTGGTCAAGGTCCAGTGGGAAAGAGGTTCTTGTTACATGGTGTGACCAGGATACAAATAACCTCCATATTACTAAGCTAATACTAAATCATAAGTAAGAAGTCCAAATTATTTGAACTACCAGTAACAACTGACAAAACTGATCACACCTACCATTCATTTCCAGGACTTCAAACACGACTGATTCAACTCTTACTTCAACGTTTGCTTTTCCTTCGCATCTTCCAGCCCCTTTTTAATCTGCGCCTCTCCAGATGTTTGAGTTCCCAGTGTTCTATTTCTGGACATCTCTGTTTGAACTCTTTTTTTAAATAAAGGTCAATGTTTCTTTTTTAAAAAAATATGTATTTTATTTCAAAGGCATAGAGAGAAAAAGAGAGGGGGTTGGGGGGGAGAGAGAGAGAGAGAGAGAGAGAGAGAGAGAAGAGAAGAGAAGAGAGATACTCCATCCCCTGGTTCACTCTCCAAATACCTGCAATAGCTACAGTCAAGCCAGCCTGAAACCATGAGCCTAGAACTCCATCTGTGTCTCTCTCATGGGTGGCAGGAGTCTAGGAACTTGGGAGATTTTTCACTGCCTTTTCAGGATCATTATCAGGAAACTCGAATGGAAGCAGAGCAGTATGGACTTGAACTGGCAATCTGATATGGGATTCTGGCATTGGAGCCGTGGGTCATCCACCAAACTACAACTCTGGCCCCTGCATTCATTCTCTCAGTAATGAAATTTACCATGGAACTCCTGATTCCATCTCTGCTCTTAAAGCTATACCTCTTGTAGCTCCTTCAACTCAAGTTCTTGGCATGAAACTTGATGTTACTCTTTCTCTTACAATTAACATCTAATCCACCAGAAAATATACATTCAGATGCTGATCAGCTCATCACAAACCACTGGAGCCCAAGGAGCCTGTATCACTTCCCTCCATTCATGGCTTGTGTCCCTGCTCCCACAATTACCCCCTAACTGACTATTCTAAAGAACATAGCTAAGTTATTATTCATTCCCCTGACTAAATCCTTCTACTTACTTATGCATTTGCTAAAAATTAATAATTTTCCTTTCATTCATTGATTTAGCCATCAAATATTTTCATGTGGTAACACTCTTTTAGGCGCTTGATATCCATCAGTAGACAAAGCCAGAGAGATCACTGCCTTCACAGGCTTGTCTTCAACAAGGAAGAAATACAACTATTATTTAAAGCATAAATTATATCCTGTATTAAAAATTCTACCAAGGAAAAGAGAAGTATTTCAGGGCACGAGGAGTCTAGAATGACAGGTGGAGAGAGGAACAGCAGGCAAAAATATTAAATTGGGGAGAGTACAACTCAAATACAAATTGAATTTGAGCATATATTTAGGGGAGGTTAAAAGTCAGAAGCGTGCTTTGGGAGCGAAGGTATTGCAGACACAGGGAACTGTAGGCACAAAAGTCAAAAGGCAAGCATACACCTTGTCATTTTGCTACAATAATGTTGGCTTCCTCTTTGCTACTAGAGTTTTATACTCATGCTCTTGTCTCAGAGTCTCCATTCTTGATGACCCCCCTTGTTTGAATGCACTTTCCAGGACTTGTAAAACTCAAATATGAAACGTTTATGTTTTCATTTAAAATTATTATTAGTGAGGCCACCCTTGACTGCAATATTTAAAGCTGCAGCTCTTCTCCCTGACAATGTCTGGCTGCCTCCCTGCTTTAAATTTGTCCATACCACGGAGCACAATCCATTCTACTATGTAACTTATTTTTATCAATATTCTTTCTTTCACTCTTAAGGATAATTCCATGAATGCAGAGATTGTCTGTTGTTCACTATTCTGTCCCTACCATCTATCATGGTACCTGACACTACAACCTCTTTTGCAGTATTCTATTTTAATCTAGTGAATGGGGCTATCAAATGAATAGTCATCAAATAAAAGAATGATTGATTGGGGTGGGTGCAGAAAGCTAAGCTGCTGTTTGAGATGCCTTGGTTCCATATTGGCATGCTGGTTCTAGCCCTGGCTACATTAATTCCTATCCTGCTTCTTACCAAATGTATTAGACAGGTAGTGGATGATGGCCTACATATTTGGGTCTCTGCCATCCACTTGGAAAATCTGGATGGAGTCTCTGGCTCTTAATTTTGATAGGCCCAGCCCTGGATGGTGCAGGATCTGGAAAGTAAACCAGTAGATGAAAGCACTATCTCTATCACTGTCATTCTTCTTTACATATAAATAAACAAACCTTTAAAAAATAGGGACCCTAAGTTCTCCTATGATTTTTGCCACCAAAGCAAAATTAGAAGATAAATGTCCATGGTGTGTCATGTGTTAATATTAAAGGGGGATGGGTGGAGGATGTGCCACTATCTCTGCAACTGTTCTAAGAGCCCCAAATTACCCCAAACTTGAAAGTAAAGAAAAAATCATCTCATTGTTCCCTTTGGATGAAGGAGGGTATGAGCTCAATTGTGCAAAATCTTCTAAAAATAAGAAAAATAAACTGTGTATCTATCGTTAACTAACTGTATCTATTTAAATGAACCGTAAAATCAGACATTTCTTCTGGCTAGGTGCTATTGTCTAACGCGCCTTAACACTGTGATCTATTATTTTAAATAATACTCTCATTCTCTATTATTTGATGGTTGAAAAGGCCTTAACGTATGTCAAAAGAAGGGCTTCCTGTGGAAGCACATTTCCACCTGCTTTGTTCCTTTTTCTAAATCAAGCCCAGAGGGAAATAATCTTCAACACCATTTTTATAACATCCAGGAAATGTCCTCCAGTTACGCCATGAAGGGCAATTCTTAGCATGTTGGCCCTCATGTATCTCAGTGAGGGTAAAATTGTCTAGTCAATTTTGGTTTTCTCTGTGAAGAATTCTAAATTTCCATTTACTGGAACAGCCTTGGCCAATAACTGAAGTACAAAAAGTACACGACAATAACAAAATAGTAACAAGGACATCAGCCATTTTTATATGTACAACTAGAAATGAACAGAAAGATTTAAACCCATTCATAAAGCATAAGTGAAAATAAGAATTTTTATAATTTCAACTATAAAGTTAAGCAAGATGTGTAATACTACTGGGATAATACCTGATTATTTTAGGTTGTCTTCTTCTATGCTTTCTTCTAATAGTCAATTTCCATTTGTGGATGCATGATCTTCAATTATTTGGGATATATCATATTTTAACATAGTGAGTAGAATTATTAAAGTAACTTGATAAAGAAACTGCTTATATGAAATGAATGCAACTACATCTCAATATTTTTTTCTTACTTCCTCTATAGAGAAGTAGCAATAAATCATGATTATAATGTATCTTTTAGCAGAAGATATTTTATATAATAGAATGGCTAACAGCTCCAGACTAGTTAAAAGAAAGTATTTTAAAGAAATTATTTCAAACTATTCACCAAGTTGATTAGAATCTTTGTACCTGTAAATATCTAAATACAAATATCTAAATGGTAATATTATTACATTTCTCACAAATGGAAGATCTGCTGGATGTATGAAGCATAACTTCCCAGAAGGGGCTCATAATATTATTGAAGTGTATTAAAAAGCTAGCCATGTATTTTATTCAAAATTTTTGATATTTTGGGCCAGGTTTGTGGTACAACATGGTAAACTGTCACTTGCAAAGCCAGCATCCCATATCAGGATGCCAGTTCCAGTCCTAGATGCTTCATGTCTGGATCAGCTTCCTGAAAATGCACCTAGGAAGACAGTGGATAACAGCCAAAGTGCTTAGGGCCTGGATACCCACTGGGGAGAATGGGATGGAGTTGCAGGCTCCTGGCTTCTGCCTGACCCAGCTCTGCCTCTTGTGGCAATTTGGGGAGTAAGCTGGCAGATGGAAGTTCTCCCTCTCACTGTCTTTAAGTGTGTGTGTGTGTGCTGTATCTTTTAAAAAATTCATCTGTTTTATAAAAGTAGCTGATAATTATTATAACTCAATTAAGTTCTGTCATAGATCCCCTTTTGTTCAGGTTGAAATACTTTTCTCTTGAGTCTTGGGATTCTGTAGAAGTTTGTTGCCTGTTTGAATAACATACTGCCAGAATCAATAAAAAGTTCAGGTGCTTCATAGCTTTCTTTGGCCTAGTGGTTCCAATTGGCTATTTTGGCTTTCACAATTTTAGCACAGCAACTACCAGAGAAGGTCCTTTAATAAACGCTTTGTGGTAATGATTTGATAAGGAGCAATACTATGTACCATTCTGAGTTGATTTTTGTGTATGGGATGAGGGAGGAGTCAAATTTCATTCTTCTTCATATATATGTCAAAGACATATATAAATATATATATATATATATGCACACACACACTATATATATACAAAAAGACGTATGAAATATGTATAAAGATTTAATTTTACATGTGGGGTGAGGGAGGGATCAAACTGCAATCTTTTACATATATATGTGAAAATATATCTATGCAAAAGGTACATACATATATGTAATTGATATATATGCAAAAGTTATACATACATATCTCTAATTGTCCTATCACCTTTTACTGAAGAGATTATTATTTCTCTCATTAGATTGTGTTAGAATCCTTTTCCAAAGTCAACTGACTACAGTGTAAGAGTTTATTGTGGGCTTTTCAAAAGGCACATGCTCATTGTGGCCCATGGAATAAGATAGAATATATCAGATGTATTCTTTTTGGAGGGAAAAGTTGTGCTCTCTCTCAGTAGTCAGCACTCACTTCCATAGATGTCCCCTTTAACACAGCTTTTTGGGAAAACTCTTCTTCATTTCCTTCAAGGAAGACCTTGTGGTAACAAGGTAGAGGGAATTGAGTGGCTGAAGCATGCTTACAGTCTTCTAGAACCTTCGTATCTTGATTGCAATTATCTCTACTTAAAGTAAAATTGTGAAGTTGATTTGGAGAAAATATGTTCCAAGCATTATAAGTAATGGCATCTAAATATTAAGTAATGATTAGGGGATCAATTCAACAGGGTAATGTTACCTTAATAAATGTATATGCATCCCAATGCCGGGACACCTGGCTATTAAAAATTTAATGAATTTAAAGGGAAACCTAGACTCCAACAAATAGTAATGGGGGATTTCAATATTCCACTTTCATCAATGGACAGATCAAATAGACAGAAACTCTTCAAAGAAACAACAGTTAATCTACACTGCAGACCAAATAATCCTAACTGATATCTACAAAACATTTCATCCCACAGTTGAAGAATATAGATTTTTTTTATCAGTGCATTGAACTTTCTCTGGGATAGACCATATGTTAAGTCATAAAGCAAATCTCAGCAAATAAAAAATCTTGAAATCATGCCTTTTATCTTTTCTGACCACAATGGAATGAAGGTGGAAATTAATAACGTTATAATCTCTAGAAAATACGTAAACACATAGAGACTCAATAACACAGTCTGGAATGAACAGCGGGTCATTTGAAAATTAAAAGGGAAATAAAAAATTCCTGGACATGGATGAAGATATATATATATACACACACAACAAAACAAATCTTAAGGGATACAGTAAAAGCAGTGCTTAATAGCAAGTTTATAGCAATTACTGTCTACATCAAAAAATTGGAAAGATACGAAATAAATGAGCTATCAATGCATCTCATGGGCCTCTAAAAACAACAACAAACCAAACCCAAAATTAGTAGAAAAATCAAAATTAGAGAAGAAATAAAAAATTGAAAAAAAATGAACAATATCAATGAAATGAAGAGCTGTTTTTTGAAAGATAACCGAAAGTGATACACCATTAGCTCAACTAACCTAAAAAGGAGGGAGAAGACTCAAATAAATAAAATCAGAGGTGAAAAATAAGATGTGTCAATGGATACCACAGAAATAAAAAGATTAATCAGGAATTACTACAAACAGCTATATGCCAACAAACTGGAAAATAGAGAAGAAATGGATAGATTCCTGGATATATACAATCTTCCAAAATGGAGGCATGAAGAAATAGAAATGTAAATGGACCATTAACTAAGGTTGAATCAGTAATAAAGACACTTCCAACAAAGAAAAGCCCTGGACCAGATGGCTTCATGATGAATTCTCTCAGACTTATAAAGAAGAGCTAATTCCAATTATTCTCAAACTATTCAAAACAATTGAAATAGAGGGAATAATCCAAATTCTTTGTTTGAGGCCAGCATCAGCTTAATTCCAAACTAGAAAAAGACAGAACAAAGACAAAGAACTATTGACAGCACCCCTGATGAACACAGATGCAAAAATCTTCAACCAAATATTAGTGAATCAAATCCACCAACATATCAGAAAGATAATTCACCCTGATCAAGATGAATTTATCCCTGGTATGCAGGGATGGTTCAGCAAACATAAATTAATTGCTGTGAAACATTACATTAACAAATTGAAGAAAGAAACCATATGATTATCTTAATAGATGCAGAGAAAGCATTTGATAAAATACCACACACTTTTATGATAAAAGCCTTAAGCAAACTTGGTATAGAAGGAACATTCTTAAACAATCAAGACAAACCCACAGCCAGCATCATATTGAATGAGGAAAAGTTGGAAGTATTTCCACTAAGATCCAGAATCAGATAAGGATGCCCACTTTAAACATTGGTATTCTATATGCTCCTGGAAGTTTTAGCAAGAGACATTAAACAAGAAAAAGAAATCAAAGGGATACCAATTGAAAAGGAGGAAGTCAAATGATCCTGGTTTGCAAATGACATGATATTATATTTATATATATATAACATATATATTATACATATTTATTTTTATAAATTATTATACATATTTATATATTATACAAATATATAATATAAAAATATATTTATATATTATACATATATATTTATACATATATATATGTATAAAAGGACCAAAAGACTCCACTAAGAGCCTATAGGAATTCATAATTTAAATCTGGTAAGTTTGCAGGAAATAAAATGAACACGCAAAAATCCATCGACTTTGTAAACACAAACAATATCATGGCTGAAAAGAACTTATGAATTCAAGGCCATTCATACTAGCTATAAAAAATTAAATACCTTGGAATAAATTAACCAATGTGATGAAAGGTTTCTATGGTGAAAATTAAAAAAAATTAAAGAAACAAATAGAAGACACAAAAATCAAAAAATTTTCAATGCTTGTACATTGGAAGAATTAATATCATCAAAATGTCTATACTACCGGGGCGGAGCCAAGATGGCGGAATAGTGAGGGTGCGCACCGATAGTCCGGGAAAATTTAGTTTAATAAAAGGGGAGTTACGGTAGCCTCAGAAAAAAGAACCAGGAAAATATTGCAGAGGAAACTCTTCTGGATCGAGTGGCTGTGAATCAGAGGACCTACTGGGAGAACAAGGTCGCCCACCGCGCGGAAGCCAAGTCGCGGGTGCCGCGGAAGCCGCAGGGTCTGCCCACCAGTGCGGGAAGGAGAGTGCATGTCACACAGACAACAGCGGGGAGAGTTGGGACGTCCAGGGCTCCGAGTCCACACATCGGCGCTGGAAGGGGAGGTGAGCTCAATAACCCGAGACATTGGCGGGGAAACAGGGGTCAGAATCTAGAGGGGGGCCAGAAAGTGCAGCAAACTCACTACCGGAAAGAAGGAAAAAGCTTGGGGGTCTCTCTTTCCCCTAACCTTGCAAAGGTTGCAAGGCTGCAAGGCTTGAAGAATTTGCAAGAGACAAAGAGCAGGCCTCCTCTCTGGATTTACATATCAACAGCGGAGAGCTAAGGAACTGAGTCACTACAATTCAGTAGCCTAGGCAACCCAGTGGGAGTCCAGAGGAGCCTAAACAGACTCTGGGTAGAAGCCAGAGACTGGAAGCTAAATACCATCAATTCTGCACAGCCTTGCCTTGCGGTGTTACTTACCCCCTGAATAAAATAAATAAATAAATAAATAAATAAAAAGAGAGAGATTTACCATGCATAACCTGAGGGTGTCACCTTTGCACACCCTTAACCAGGAAGAACCAAGCAGAGCTCTCAGGCCGCACCCATCTCAAGCCTCCAAGGCTCCCCCAACAGCAGGCAGTCCACTTAACACGGACATAGTATAAAAAAATAAAAAAAAATAAAAAAAAAAACCGCACAGTGACGAAAGAAGAATTAACTATGCCAAGCAACAAACACAGAAATCGAGGGAACAAGATCAACAATGACACTATGATGCCTCCAAATAAACAAAACACCCCAAACCAAGATTATGAAGATGACGAGATAGAAGAAATGCAAGATACGGATTTCAAAAAATTTATGATAAGAACATTTAGAAGTTTTCAAAAGCAAATCCTTGAACTACAGAAATCCTTATTGGACAAGATTGAAAATCTCTCTCGTGAAAATGAAATTTTAAGGAAGAATCAAAATGAAACTCAGAAACTAGTAGAACAGGAAAGTGTGATACTGAAGAGAAATCAAAATGAAATGAAGAGCTCAATAGATCAAATGACAAACACATTAGAAAGCCTTAAAAACAGAATGGGTGAAGCAGAAGAGAGAATATCGGACTTAGAAGATAGAGCACAGGAAAACATACAGTCAAACCAAAGAAAAGAAGGGGAAATTAGAAATCTAAAAAATATTGTTGGGAATCTACAGGATACTATTAAAAAAACCAACATTCGAGTTCTAGGAGTTCCTGAAGGCATGGAGAGAGACAAAGGATTAGAAGGCCTTTTTAGTGAGATACTAGCAGAGAACTTTCCAGGTTTGGAGAAGGACAGAGACATCCTAGTACAGGAAACTCATAGAACCCCTAATAAACATGACCAAAAGAGATCCTCACCACGACACGAGGTAATTAAACTTACCACAGTGAAACATAAAGAAAAGATCCTAAAATGTGCAAGAGAGAAACGTCAGATTACTCTCAGAGGATTTCCAATCAGACTCACAGCAGACTTCTCATCAGAAACACTACAGGCTAGGAGGGAATGGCGAGACATAGCACAGGTGCTAAGAGAGAAAAATTGCCAGCCCAGAATATTATATCCTGCCAAGCTCTCATTTGTGAATGAAGGTGAAATAAAGACCTTTCATAGCAAACAGAAATTGAAACACTTTGTGGCCACTCATCCAGCCCTGCAAAAGATACTTAAAGATGTGCTATACTCAGAAACACAGAAACACGGCCATCAATATGAAAGAAGGGAAAGGAAGAACACCTACCAGTAAAAGAGCATGGGAAGCTCAAAGCATATACTAGAAAATATTTCTGGGAAAATGGCAGGGCAAAGTCACTACGTATCAATAGTCACATTGAACATTAATGGTCTGAATTCTCCAGTTAAAAGACACCGTTTGAGCCAGCGCCGTGGCTCAATAGGCTAATCCTCCACCTTGCGGCGCCGGCACACCGGGTTCTAGTCCCGGTCGGGGCGCCGGATTCTGTCCCGGTTGCCCCTCTTCCAGGCCAGCTCTCTGCTATGGCCAGGGAGTGCAGTGGAGGATGGCCCAGGTGCTTGGGCCCTGCACCCCATGGGAGACCAGGAAAAGCACCTGGCTCCTGGCTCCTGCCATCGGATCAGCGCGGTGCGCCGGCTGCAGCGGCGGCCATTGGAGGGTGAACCAACGGCAAAGGAAGACCTTTCTCTCTGTCTCTCTCTCACTGTCCACTCTGCCTGTCAAAAAAAAAAAAAAAAAAAAAAAAAAAAAAAAGACACCGTTTGAATGACTGGCTCAAAGAACACAACCCAACTATTTGTTGCATACAAGAAACACATCTCTCTAACAAAGAGGCATGCAGACTGAAAGTGAAAGCTTGGAAAAAGATATTCCATGCCAACAGAAACCAAAAAAAGCAGGTGTAGCCATATTAATATCAGACAAAATAAACTTTAACACAAAAACTGTTAAGAGAGACAAAGAGGGACACTATATAATGATTAAGGGTTCAATTCAACAGGAAGATGTAACTATTATAAATGTATATGCACCTAATTACAGGGCACCGGTCTATTTAAAAGATATGTTAAGGGACTTAAAGGGAGATTTAGATTCCAATACAATAGTACTGGGGGACTTCAATACTCCACTCTCAGAAATAGATCATCTGGACAGAAGATCAACAAGGAAACAGCAGATTTAATTGACACTATTGCCCAAATGGATCGAACAGATATCTACAGAACTTTCAACCCTACATCTACAGACTTCACATTCTTCTCAGCAATGCATGGAACCTTCTCTAGGATTGATCACATACTAGGCCATAAAGTAAGTCTCAGCAAATTCAAAAGAATTAGAATCATACCATGCAGCTTCTCAGACCACAGCAGAATGAAGCTGGAAATTAGCAACTCAGGAAACCCCAGAAAGTATGCAAACACATGGAGACTGAACAACATGCTCCTGAATGAACACTGGGTCATTCAAGAAATCAAAAGAGAAATC
This sequence comes from Oryctolagus cuniculus, assembly GCF_051225735.1. Classification (NCBI taxonomy): domain Eukaryota; kingdom Metazoa; phylum Chordata; class Mammalia; order Lagomorpha; family Leporidae; genus Oryctolagus; species Oryctolagus cuniculus. Next base: position 27,815,401 of record NC_142878.1, on the reverse strand, counting down.
AAAAACTTTCTGGAAGTAAATGAAGACAACAACACAACATATCAAAGCTTATGGGATACAGCAAAGCAGTATTGAGAGGCAAATTTATAGCAATAGGTACCTATATCAAGAAATTGGAAAGGCACCAAATAGATGAGCTTTCAGCGCATCTCAAGGACCTAGAAAAACTGCAGCAAACCAAACCCAAATCTAGTAGGAGAAGAGAAATAATTAAAATCAGAGAAGAAATTAACAGGATTGAATCCAAAAAAACACTACAAAAAATCAGCCAAGCGAGAAGCTGGTTTTTTGAAAAAATAAACAAAATTGACACCCCATTGGCCCAACTAACTAAAAAAAGAAAAGACCCAAATCAATAAAATCAGAGATGAAAAAGGAAACGTAACAACAGACACCACAGAAATAAAAAGAATCATCAGAAATTACTACAAGGACTTGTATGCCAGCAAACAGGGAAACCTATCAGAAATGGATAGATTCCTGGACACATGCAACCTACCTAAATTGAACCAGGAAGACATCGAAAACCTAAACAGACCCATAACTGAGACAGAAATTGAAACAGTAATCAAGGCCCTCCCAACAAAGAAAAGCCCAGGACCAGATGGATTCACTGCTGAATTCTACCAGACATTTAAAGAAGAACTAACTCCAATTCTTCTCAAACTATTCAGAACAATCGAAGAAGAGGGAATCCTCCCAAATTCTTTCTATGAAGCCAGCATCACCTTAATTCCTAAGCCGGAAAAAGATGCAGCACTGAAAGAGAATTACAGACCAATATCCCTGATGAACATAGATGCAAAAATCCTCAATAAAATTCTCGCCAATAGAATGCAACAACACATCAGAAAGATCATCCACCCAGACCAAGTGGGATTTATCCCTGGTATGCAGGGATGGTTTAATGTGCGCAAGACAATCAATGTGATACACCACATTAACAGACTGCGGAAGAAAAACCATATGATTATCTCAATAGATGCCGAGAAAGCATTTGATAAAATACAACACCCTTTCATGATGAAAACAATATATTACTCAATAATATACATTATTAAAGAATACATTATTAATACATTATTAAAGAATACAATATTATTAAAGAATACATATCCCATAATTTCTTTATCCAGTCTACCGTTGATGGGCATTTAGATTGGTTCCAGGTCTTGGCTATTGTGAATTGTGCTGCGATAAACATTAGGGTGCAGACCGCTTTTTTGTTTGCCAATTTAAACTCCTTTGGGTAAATTCCAAGGAGTGGGATGGCTGGGTCGAACGGTAGGGTTATCTTCAGGTTTCTGAGGAATCTTCAGACTGACTTCCATAGTGGCTTCACCAGTTTGCATTCCCACCAACAGTGGGTTAGTGTCCCTTTTTCCCCACATCCTCGCCAGCATCTGTTGTTGGTAGATTTCTGAATGTGAGCCATTCTAACCGGGGTGAGGTGAAACCTCATTGTGGTTTTGATTTGCATTTCCCTGATTGCTAATGACCTTGAACATTTTTTCATGTGCCTGTTGGCCATTTGGGTTTCCTCTTTTGAAAAATGTCTATTGGGGTCCTTGGCCCATCTCTTAAGTGGGTTGTTGGTTTTGTTTTTGTGGACTTTCTTGATCTCTTTGTAGATTCTGGTTATTAACCCTTTATCTGTTGCATAGTTTGCAAATATTTTTTCCCATTCTGTCTGTTGTCTCTTCACTCTCCTGACTGTTTCTTTCGCAGTACAGAAACTTCTCAATTTGATGCAATCCCAATCGTTGATTTTGGCTTTGACTGCCTGTGCCACCCGGGTCTTTTCCAGAAATTCTTTGCCTGTGCCAATATCTTGAAGGGTTTCTCCAATGTTCTCTAATAACTTCATGGTGTCAGGACGTAGATTTAGGTCTTTAATCCACGTTGAGTGGATTTTTGTGTAAGGTGTAAGGTAGGGGTCTTGCTTCGTGATTCTGCACGTGGAAATCCAGTTTTCCCAGCACCATTTATTGAATAGACTGTCCTTGCTCCAGGAATTGGTTTTAGATCCTTGATCAAATATAAGTTGGCTGTAGATGTTTGGGTTGATTTCTGGTGTTTCAATTCTGTTCCATTGGTCTATCCATCTGTTCCTGTACCAGTACCATGCTGTTTTGATTACAACTGCCCTGTAGTATGTCCTGAAATCTGGTATTGTGATGCCTCTGGCTTTGTTTTTGTTGTACAAGATTGCTTTAGCTATTCGAGGTCTCCTGTGTCTCCATATGAATTTCAGCATCATTTTTTCCAGATCTGAGAAGAATGTCTTTGGTATCCTGATTGGGATTGCATTGAATCTATAAATTGCTTTTGGGAGAATGGACATTTTGATGATGTTGATTCTTCCAATCCATGAGCATGGAAGATTTTTCCATTTTTTGGTATCCTCTTCTATTTCTTTCTTTAAGGTTTTGTAATTTTCATCGTAGAGATCTTTAACATCCTTGGTTAAGTTTATTCCTAGGTATTTGATTGTTTTTGTAGCTATTGTGAATGGGATTGATCTTAGCAGTTCTTTCTCAGTCATGGCATTGCTTGTGTATCAAAGGCTGTTGATTTTTGTGCATTGATTTTATATCCTGCCACTTTGCCAAACTCCTCTATGAGTTCTAATAGTCTCTTAGTAGAGTTCTTTGGATCCTCTAAGTAAACAATCATGTTGTCTGCAAAGAGGGATATTTTGACTTCTTCCTTTTTACTTATCAATATTATACTCAAACAATATATTTCACTTTGTGTTTCTATGGGGGTGCAAACTGTTGAAATCTTTACTTAATGCATACTAAACTGATCTTCTGTAAAAAAAAAAAAAATTTTATCAATTCCCAACTTGACTCTCACTGGGATTAAACATGACAATAGGTCTGATCTGATTTCATCATTATTTAAAAAAATCATCTATTATTTTTCACTTTATGTTTCTGTGTGGGAGCAAACTGTTGAAATCCTTACTTAATGTATACTAAGCTGATCTTCTGTATATTAAGATAATTGAAAATAAATCTTGATGTGAATGGAAGGGGAGAGGGAGTGGGAAAGGGGAGGGTTGTGGGTGGGAGGGACGGTATGGGGGGGAAGCCATTGTAATCCATAAGTCGTACTTTGGAAATTCATATTCATTAAATAAAAGTTAAAAAAAAAATGTCTATACTACCAAAAGCAACTTACAGATTCACTGTGATCCCAATTAAAATACCAATGACTGGCTGGCGCCTTGGCTCAATAGACTAATCCTCCACCTTGTGGCGCTGGCACACCGGGTTCTAGTCCCACTCGGGGTGCCAGATTCTGTCCCGGTTGCCCCTCTTCCAGGCCAGCTCTCTGCTATGGCCAGGGAGTGCAGTGGAGGATGGCCCAGGTGCTTGGGCCCTGCACCCCATGGGAGACCAGGAGAAGCACCTGGCTCCTGGCTTCGGATCAGCGCGGTACACCGGCCACAGCAGCCATTGGAGGATGAACCAACGGCAAAGGAAGACCTTTCTCTCTGTCTCTCTCTCTCTCACTGTCCACTCTACCTGTAAAAAATAAAAATGTTTTTAACAAAAGGAAGCATTAACAATGAAAATGAAATAAAAATCTGCCTTGAATAAAAAATAAAGGGAGAAGAAAGATATAGTTATAAATGTAATATGACTTCGTAGCCTAAGCTGAAACCACAATAGAAAAATAAATATCAATAGTACTAAGGTATGGAGCATTTCTAGAAAGGTTCAAATAGGAGGGCCCGTGCTGTGGCATAATGAATAAAGCCACCACTGCAAGGCCTGCATCCCTTTTGGGCACCAGTTCAAGATCTGGCTGCTCTACTTCTGATCCAATTCCTTGCTAATTAACTTGCAAAAGCAGCAGAAGATGGCCCAAGTGCTTTGGTCCCTGCAACTATGTGGGAGACCCAGAAGAATCTCCAGTCTCCTAACTTCAGTGTGGCCAGCTTTGGCTGTGGTGGCCATTTGGAGACTGAACCACTGGTTGAAAGATCTCTCTCTTTTTCTTTCTCTCTATGTCTTTGTCTCTCCCTCTCTCTGTATAACTATTCCTTTCAAATAAATAGAACAATCATAAAAAAAAAAGTAAGATAGGGGAATGGTATGATTATATTTGTCTTTTTTTTAACTTTTATTTAATGAATATAAATTTCCAAAGTACAGAATATGGATTACAATGGCTTCCCCCCCAAAACGTCCCTCCCACACGCAAACCTCCCCTTTCCCACTCCCTCTCCCCTTCCATTCACATCAAGATTCATTTTCGATTCTCTTTCTATACAGAAAATCAGTTGAGCATACATTAAGTAAAGATTTCAACAGTTTGCTCCCACACAGAAACATAAAGTGAAAAATACTGTTTGAGTACTAGTTATAGCATTAAATCTCAATGTACAGCACACTAAGGACAAAGATCCTACATGAGGAGTAAGTGCACAGTGACTCCTGTTGTTGACTTAACAAATTGACACTCTTGTTTATGGCATCAGTAATCACCCTAGGCTCTTGTCATGAGCTGCCAAGGCTATGGAAGCCCCCTGAGTTCACTGACTCTGATCGTATTTAGACAAGGCCATGGTAGAAAGGTACCTCCTTCTTTGATGACCCATTCTTTCCACTGGGATCTCACTCACAGAGATCTTTCATTTATGTTTTTTTTTTTTTTTTTTTTTTTTTTTTCCCCAGAGTGTCTTGGCTTTCCATGCCTGAAATACTCTCATGGGCTTTTCAGCCAGATCTGCATGCCTTAAGGGCTGATTATGAGGCCAGAGTGCTGTTAGGACATTTGCCATTCTATGGGTCTGCTGTGTATCTCACTTCCCATGTTGGATAATTCTCTCCCTTTTTGATTCTATCAGCTAGTATTTGCAGACACTATTCTTGTTTATGTGATCCCTTTGGTTCTTAGTCCTATCATTATGATCAATCGTGAACAGAAATTGATCACTGGGACTAGTGAGATGGCATTGGTACATGCCACCTCGATGGGATTGAATTCAAATCCCCTGGTATGTTTCTAACTCTACCGTTTGAGGTAAGTCAGCTTGAGCATGTCCAGAATTGCACATCTCTTCCCTCTCTTATTTCCACTCTTATATTTAACAGCGATCACTTTTCAGTTAAGTTTCAGCACTTAAGAAGAATTGTGTATTGATTACAGTCTTCAACCAAAAGTATTAAGTAGAACAAACAAAAAAAATACTAAGATATTTGTGTCTTAAAAAACACTTGGGATATAACTGTGCAAGACATTGGACAGTGAGAGATGACAAATAATGTGAATTTTTATGATTTTCTGTGGGAGAAGAGGATGGTTGCAAGAATTTTATTTTCAAGATCTATTTTTTATTTGAAAGGAAGAGCTACAAAGATATAGGCGGGAAATGGAGGGGGGGAGAGAAAGGGAGGGGGGGAGAGAGAGAGAGAGTGACAGAGAGAGAGATAGCTCTGCTTTTTCATCCCTGAAATGGCTGCAATAGCCAAGTCTGCATGTCCATCTGGCTCTCTCATGGAGATGGCAGGGCCCTACTACTTGAAATTCACCTGCTGCTTTCTCAAACAACATTAGCAGGGAGCTAGATTCTAAGTGAAACTTGACTCCATGCCCTTGTGGGATGCTGGCATTTCAGGCAATAGCTTAACTCACTGCACCACAATGCTGAGCCCCAAGAATTTTAAATCAGTATAAGAAAAAAAAAAGTACAAGAAAAGCATTTGAGGTGGGTGAATACATAGGTATGAGTAAAAATGGCAACCCAGTTTGCTACAGGGCCCACAACTAAAGTAATTTAGTCATTTGGCACACAGTGATAATGTAGTATGGGGGATTATATTTCAAATATTAGTCGCTGGGCTGGAATTGTGATCCAGTGGGTTAGGCCACTGCTTGGGAAACTGGTGTCCCATATCCAAATGCCAGTTTGAGTTGCAAGTGCTTTGTTTCCAATCCATCTTCCTGACTGGAGAGTGAACCAAGGGATGGAATATCCCTCTCACTGTCTCTTCCTCTCTCCCATTCTCTGTGTCTTGCTCTGAATCGATCTCATCTCCCCTACCCATCACTCTGCCTTTCAAATAAATAAATCTTAACAAAATTCCATAATTATTAAGTCAATATACTTATCTCTTATTTCTTTCATTACTTTTTACTTTTATGCAGATTTGATATTTACCCCAATAGTTTATATAATCCTAAACTGCTATATCTTAGATATTTGTTGTTTTTATTATATTTTTTAAAATTACTTTTTAAATCAATGAACTGTGGTTTCTCTAGATTTACTTTCTATTCCAATCAGATGCCTGGAGAGTATAATTAACTGTCAGTATGGTGTTATTTTATTTTATTTTATTGACAGGAAGAGTGGACAGTGAGAGAGAGAGACAGAGAAAAAGGTCTTCCTTTGCCGTTCGCTCACCCTCCAATGGCTGCCGTGGCTGGCACGCTGCGGCCAGCTTACTGTACTGATCCCAAGGCAGGAGCCAGGTACTTATCCTGGTCTCCCATGGGGTGCAGGGCCCAAGGACTTGGGCCATCCTCCACTGTACTCCCTGGCCACAGCAGAGAGCTGGCCTGGAAGAGGGGCAACCGGGACAGAATCTGTCACCCCGACCGGGACTAGAACCTGGTGTGCCGGCGCTGCAAGGCGGAGGATTAGCCTAGTGAGCCATGGCGCCGGCCATGGTGTTTTAAATGATAGCTATAAATATCCTTTTTGTAAATAATGGGTGCAGTTACTATATCTTAAAATGCAAGGACAACTCTAAATTTAACACTTGCCTAATGACTTTTGAGAAGGTAGAGTACTGAAATATTGTTTTTACTAATAATACTATCTCTCTTTGTTATGAATAGAATCAGAAGAAACTACAATAAGATTAATAAAGTTTACTGTGAATTTAATATTCCAGATATTATTTAATATTTCTTTTGAAATATTTATTTGCAGAGAGAGGGAAGGGTGAGAGGTTAAAAAAGAGAGAGAGAAAGAAAGAGAGAGAGAAAGGTCATCATCTCTGGTTTACTCCCTAAATTGCTGCCACTCGTAGAATTGGGCATGGCAGATGCCAGGAGCCTAGAACTCCATTTTTGGGGCTCCCACATGGGCAGCAGGAGCTGAAGCACTCAGGCCATCTTCCAGTGCCTTCCCAGATCCACCAACAGGGAATTGGGTCAGAAGTGGAGCAGTCTGAACTATGACATGGAATGCCATCATGGGAACCTGTCTGTTAATTTGCTGTTGCCTAATATTGGCCCCAATACTTCTTTTTAAACACTTCTTTGCCTGTGACCGGGCAAAGTTGTCAGCAGTAACTGTTTCAGAAAAGCCATTAGTCATGTATGAGTTAATCCCTTTGAATTCATGGAAATCTTTGTTCAAAGCTAATTATACCATTAGATTCTACAACTTCTCTGAATCATTGCTTCATCAACAGATAATTATACACAAATATGGCTCTGCATAAACAGACACAGTTACTGATAAGAACATAAACTGGTATTACTCATGGTTTAGTCATACTCAACATGTTTTAGGAAGTAGCTCTAAGTATTTACAAATACTCCAGACATTCCAGTAGGAAATGTACCTAATGGAAAATGCACTGGGTTTAGAAGCAGGTGAAGGCAATGGCCAGAGAAACTTGTCTTTGCCTTTCAGACAATTAGGAGGTTACAGAAATGTCACAATATGGATTCCAGTGATCTACCCATTCTGCAGCCCCAAAGGGAGTGACTCAGTCTCATGTGTGCTTTGATGTTCACACAAAACTCACTTGGTGTGCCTGCCACCACCTGGGGGTTAATGACGTTCCCCTCTCTTTATCTTCCATATCGAATGTGTGTGCATCTCACTAACAGACTCTAACTAATCGAACTAGAATCCTGCAATTGAGATATTCTGAGAAATACATTTCCATTTTTTTTCCAGGACAACATAGAAGAGAATGTGGGAGAAGAGAAGAGTGTTTGAATGATGGTAATTTGACAATTCTTAGTATGTCACAGAAATCAAGTTATAGCAGTATTGTCCTGAGGGCACAGGCAGAAAAAAATCAAATGATTAGGTATTAATGTGGCTTAAATAGTCAATGTGGAATTTATTCTACTCAACAAAAAGGAGTCCCTGAATCTACAAATATGTATCTATTAAAAAATACTTGGTGATAATCCTAGGAAAACTTCCCAATGATTTGGCAATCAAGGAATTTTAAATTGTATGAAATAGTTCAGAGAGAGAATTAAGTCCTCTTTATTTATTAAAAGGTAATATTAAAAACAATCCATTTAGTTAATGAAAATAACTGTAGTATGTTATACATGTTGAGTTTGTGGTTGTGTTTGATGTTTCCCATTATTATCTTCCTATATGAACATGCTTTGAGGATCATTTTCCCAAGTCTCTTAAATATATGATAGTTTTATCATGATTTATCAAAATTGAAGTCATATTTACTCAACGTATTTTCAAGTCCTGGCTGCTCCACTTCTGTTTCAGCTTCCTGCTTATGTGCCTGGGAAAGTATCAGAAGGTGGCTTAGGTGCTTGGACCCATGCATGCACATGGGAGACCAAGAAGAAGCTCCTGGCTCCCGTCTTTGCCCTGATTCAGTTCTGGCTGTTGCAGCCATTTGGAAAGTGAACAAGCAGTTGGAAAACTCTCTGTCTCTGTCTCTCCTTGTCTCTCTCTCTGTAACTCTATTTCTCAAATAAACAAATAAATCTTTAAAAAATGTAATTTCTACTGAATCTCCAGGTTCTTGTGCTTAGAATATATCATTTTCATTTTTTATACACCATAACTAAACATTAATAGTAAATAAAAATCTAATAAATGCACTTCAATTTAAGCATAGGTGAATGAAAAGCCAAAAGAGAAAACCTAAAATAGGATGGCAAATTGTCAAAGAACTCTTTCTTGATCATCATCGATTTTCTCATTATTCTCATACGTATTCTTAATGGCTCCTTTTCTAATATATTCATTTTCATTTCCTTGTATCAGGATTCTGGGGAAGAACTATAAATCTTACCTCATGATATTCAAATTTGGCAAGACAAATAAGCATCTTGCAAAGGTAAACATGATGAGAGCTTTCAACAGATAGGACTTGGATGCAATAAATTACAGGGGGCTTGTAGCGAAACACATCTAGTGTGCCACTCTCCTCGCCTTTTAGAGCCTTGTTCATATCTTGAAGAGGAAAAAAGAACTAATTCTATTTGTGATACCAATGAGTATTAATGGCTCTGTCATTCAGATGTGAAGACTGAGAACCAAAATATAAGTATTTTCACCTTGAAAGTTAACCTATGGGCCTTTGCTCTCTTCTGCTACCAGAATGCACTACATTTCTCTGATAACTCTGTAAAAGTTAGACCTATACCACGAAAAGCACAGGCTTTTTCTTAACTGGAAAGAATACAGTTGCTTTCCTTCTGAGTCATTTTCTATTATTTCTGTTACTTTTCAGAGATAATTTAAAATTTGCACACACAATACTTAAAAAAGCATGATAATCCTAATGCATCTGTTTTAAGAACTAGATTATCCTTCAGTCCCACATGGAATCAAAGATTGTATTCATTTAATTCCATTCCGTTTTATTTTTTCTGGAAGATAGAGAGATGTAAAATTTTAAGCTCATCATTTTCTGTTGCTGCTTGGCCTTGAATGGCATTAATTTCTCAAAGCCACTTGGTAGAACCCGGAAGATATGATTTTCTTCCCAGGAAATACAAAGGATAGGAACATGTAGAGGTTGCTCATGTAATCCAAGCAAGGATTTGTTTGGTCAGTTTTTGAATGTTTAGATGAAGTCCAGAAATTAAGGCATGCATCACTGAGAGCTCAGAGATTAAGCAAGTAATTTCCAAGATCATAAAAACAAAAACAAAAGGAAAGGAGCAGCAGAATGCACAGTTGCTTAGATGCAAAAGGAACACAGAGAAGGAGAAATATGCCTGCATGAAGGGACATTTTACAAACAAATTCTGTGACCACAGAATCTGCTATAATCTCATTGCTGTATGTCGCTTGAATGCTACACATGTTGGCGAAGGAGTAAAGCACATTGGGTACTTACTTCAAAATATATCAAAAGGAAAACAATATGTAAAGTATCCTCCTTCTATTTTACTTTTAATTAGAACAGATGTTTGCTTATCTAAATCCAACCACTAGTAGAGTAGTATACATCTTCATGTCCTTATTATTTGGAAGAGTCTATTGGAATTTAATTAGTTTGCCACCAGGCAGCTTCTGATTACCCTAATCCAAAGGCGACTGCTTCACTTGCAGACCTGATTCTTACCTTGCCTGCTGTGAGCTTCCTTTTAAGTCACAGTGCTGTATTCTATAATTTTCCCAGGGAAAGTATAAAGCTTAGATTAGATGAAAGAAAGCATGTTTTAGCACCCAATTTATGTAAATCTGAGCAATTATCACAAGGGAATGAGGGATAGAAGAAGAAAGGGAAGGATGTAAGATGTATAAAGGGCCAAATCCTAGCTATTAATCCTCAAAGGTTATCATGTTGTTTTCCTGGAGAGAAAATCAAAGAGAAAATCTAAGAAAAATCAACCCACTTTCTAATACTTTTAAATTCCATATTTACTAGGTGATTTCTCCACTGTGCTGGAATATTTTAAAATCTTATAACCTCATGTATACCTTTTATTTTGGATTTAAAATTTTCATTAATTTTATTGGAAAGGTAGAGAGAGACAGAGGTCTTCCATCTGCTAGTTCACATCCCAAATGGCCACAACAGACAGGGCTGTGCCAGGCTGAAACCAGGAGCATGGAACTCCAAAGAAGTCTTCCACATTAATGGCAGGGACCAAGTACGTGGACCATTATCTACTGCTTCCCCAGGCACATTAGCAGGAGGCTGTATTGAAAGCGGAACAGCTGGGACTCAAATGAGCATCCAATACGGGATGGCAGCGTCTCATGGGGTGACTTAACTCACTGCACCACCAAGTCAACTCCTTATATCAGTGTGATTTTAAGGATGATTTTAATGTATATTGAATTTTATTTTCATTATTATAGAGCAATATGATTAACACAAATATTTCCATTCTTATAGGAATTTTTAGTCTTAAACAATATACATGATAAGCTGGCAACAATAGTTCAATGTCTTTTCCGTAGGAATAAATAGTGCCTTTGAAAAATCCTTCTAAAATCTAATGTGGATCTATGAGTCTGAGCTCCACTATATCAAAGTCAACTGCCTCTGACTTCTGTAGCAGGATAATGTTAAAGATAAATCTTTCTGTTATCATATTTCACCTGTATTTCAAAATATTTTAGTTCTAGAGAGTATTTTAGAATCTCATTAGAATCAGATCATGTAATCAGGAGAGCTAGCCCTGCTTTGGGCAGGGAGGAGGTAACTCTGTACCAGGTAGGTGCACTTGCGTAGGAAATTCGAGTTCTGAGTCTACAGAACTGCATATTTATTCATATTCATGATAAAATATTTGTAGAAGTAGAAATTAGTTTGTGTTTATATAACAGTATAATTTAGAAAACTGTATTTTAATTAACTTTTAATTCTTGAATTCATGCTTATATTAAAATATCATCTATGATAGATTAAAGTCTACTAATTATTGATCTAAAAAATGTTATTTTGTCATCTTTTTAAATAAAAAACTAAATTATCTGCTGATACTCTTGTATTGTAAAGATTCAACGATTAACAATAATAAACATTACAATCTCACTTTTCCAACATCAAATTCTTATGTATAATTATAATGAATGCTATAATTATAATATATATTTGTTACATATTATAAGCATGCTAAGTTCATCAAAACTACTTACTTGAGTCTTGAAAGGTTTCTAAATTTTATGTTGATATTACAATTAGTAATATATACTATAAATTATTCTCTACTCCACAATGAAAACTACATTTTGGATGTACTTATTTGACTTTTATTTATTTATTTGAGATGCAGAAATATACACACACACACACACACACACACACACAAGTTAGCAAACACTGGTTCAGTCATGAACAACAGCTGAGGCTAGGCGGAGCTAAGGCCAGAGGCAGGAACTCAGTCCCGGTCTTTCAAGTGAGTGGTTGGAAACCAATTACTTGAGCCATCACCACTGCCTCCCAGGGTCTGCATTAACTGGAAGTCAGAGTCTGTGACTGAACCCAATACTCTGCTATGGCATGTGGGCTCCATAACTGGCACTTTTACTGCTAAGCCAAACACCTACACTGGAAATATTTGTTGACTGTATAAGAACTATTCATACATGTGTGTTATGTCGTGTCTAACTAGCCTTATTATATTAGCAATTTCAATTTTTTCCTGTCTGTCAAGTCAGAAAATAACACTACAGATTGTTTCATTCATATTAGTATACCTACCATAGTCCATTGATGGGTAATAAAGTCCCAGCACTACTGAGATTTGTTTATGCACAGAATGTTGAGTGCATAATCACAAGTGTGGTTTTCTGGTAAACTCAAAGCTTCCTTATCTCTTTCACATACATGCATTCAAAAATCCCATTATCTATTATGCCATTCTTCTCATTTCCAGTAAACATGTCATCTCCAATTTTGAGACATGAGCCTTTAGAATATGCAACAAAAACAAAACTTTATATTACATAACTATGTAAAAATATTTGACAGCATGAAATAATCAAGCCTTCTTAAATAATTGATTACTGTGTCCTTCATTTTTGTTTTGTACACTCTGCACAAAAGTTCACCCTATTTAAAGTATAGTTTCCTAAATCATTATCTGGTCTTAATAGGATCATTTACATTACTAATAAAACAGCTTAGTGTGCCTTTTCTTTCAATTAGTGAAGCAAAATTTTGGCATTGTGATTTTCTAGGAATGTTCTTAATTAAAGTGCGATATGTTCCCAAATTAAGCACAATTAGCTGCATGGTACAGCAAGTAGTAATGTATACTTTATAGTATGTATAATAAACTATAGTTACTTTGAAAATTAAGGAAGTATCACCAATATATTTTTTAACTTAATATTTAATTCTTGAGAGAAAACATTCTTTCTTTACACTATCATCAAAGGTTTAATGGCTACACCAGAGTTAAACGCAAATAAAAATATGTAAAAATAAAAACTCATAGTTTAACAAGAAAATAGGCATGGGGCTTAAAAAATCATCACAAGAAACTATGTTCAAATATACTGATACAAACTAAAACAGTCACAAATCATTAAAATATATATGATTGCATTTATTTTTTTCTTGGAATTACATACCTGAGGAGACAGACAGATAGGGAAAGTATCCATCCATTTGTCATTCTCCAACAGGTGCAAAGTCAGGGCACTCAGTTCAGGTCTCAACATGGGTGGCAATGCCCCAGAGCCTGTTGAGTCCCAGAGTGGGCACTGGTTGGAAAGTGTAGTTGTAGCAGAGCCAGAACTCACACCCAGGCACTCTAGTGTGGGATGTGAGGCTGCCAAGTGGCAACTAAACCAGTAGGCCAACTGCCAATCCCGTGGCTCCATAGTATATTTTGTTTAAAATACAACAGTCAAAATTTTCTTTAATTTATTTATTTGAAAGTGATATGGTACACAACATATTCCATTCCCCTTTAGCAAATTATTTATCTAATTTATTGAGCCAGTTTGAATGTAATAAATACATTCTAAAATACATCACATAAAACATTGAGAATAAAGTTCATTTCAAATTCATTAGGGTAGCTCACTGTTTTTAGAAATCTAATTGAGTTTGTATTCAAAGTGAAAATAGTTTTGAATTGTGACATTTATTTTGCACTTAATATGTACTTAACTATTCACATTAATTCATTCAACTGAACCATTATCTTTTAATTGCATTTTAATATATTCTTCTAGGTAAAGAAACATACTAAGTTGTTCAGTGTCACACTTATAAATGTGGCAAGCCAACATTATCATGCGTTTTTTTAATGTCAAGTCAGAGACAGTGTTCTGGTGCAGTGGGTTAAGCCTGCATGTGCAACACTTGCATCCCCTGGGCGCAGTTCATGTCCCAGCTGCTCCGCTTCCCAGCCAGCTCCCTGCTGATGCACCTTTCCAGGCAGCAGAAAAATATTCCAGCCGCCCATGTGTGAGGTCAGGATAGAGTTCCCTGCACTGGCCTTCACAGCTATTTGGGGACTGAACCAGCAGATGTGAGATCTCTATCTCTCTCTCCTCTCTGTCATACTGCCTTTCTAACAACCATTTTTTGTATAAAGTTACAGTTCATGTTCTGAATAAAATACACTAACCATATTAAGGTCTGTATATCTGTATCATTAATCATATATTTCATTTTGGTGCTTTCAACAAACAAGATGCTTGTTGCTCTTAATAACCTATTACCTTTGCTGAATCAGTAATTTCCTTTATTAGAATAATCAAACCCTAACTTGTTAGTGCCCTTATATTATTCCTTACCTAGTGTGAGAATTTGAAATATCTGTCTTAGTGAAAAATGTTTATTTTTTTCTATATTTCATAAGTCAAACAAAAGGAGGAAGAAAAAGAAGAAACAAAATAGTCTGTCAGAAAGTAATAGATTGATGGGGTCATATTATATACTACAAAAGGGTTAAGCTGCCTATTTTAAGCAATACATTTTAAATGAAATGAAGTAAATGTCTAGCAACAAAAGAAGCATAAATTGGCGAACAGTAAACAAAAAGGAATCAGTGATGATGATGTCATTTTCATGTAAGCATAACTGAGCATCAAAAGCACTAAGACAGGAAGGGAGCGGTTTTACATAGGGAACAATACAGAGAGCATTTATGAGCATTTGTGAACTGCTTTGATAGTAATTGCCCATAGTATCACTTTTGAGTAAGTGAAGCCATCAAAGATATTTCCAAAAATAACAAAGAAAATTTAAAATTTATAAATACACTTAACAAGAAATTAGAAAACTCTACATAGGAAAATTTTAAAGATTTTCTGGGCCAGCGCCATGGCTCACTAGGCTAATCCTCCACCTGCGGCGCCTGCACCCAGGGTTCTAGTTCTGGTTGGGGCGCCGGAGGATTCTGTCCTGGTTGCTCTTCTTCCAGTCCAGCTCTCTGATGTGGCCCAGGAAGGCAGTGGAGGATGGCTCAAGTGCTTGGGCCCTGCACCCACATAGGAGACCAGGAGGAAGCACCTGGCTCCTGGCTTCAGAGCGGCCCATTCACCGGCAGCAGCAACCATTTGGGGGGTGAACCAACAGAAGGAAGACCTTTCTCTCTGTCTCTCTCTCTCACTGTTTAACTCTGCCTGTCAAAAAAATCGGAGAGTTATTTTTTATTGGGTGGGGACTCACCCTCATAAGATTATCAATTATTTCTCTTTTTGTAAAAAAAGATTAATTTATTTATTTGAAGGGCAGAGTTACAGAGACAGAGAGAGAGACAGAGATCTTCCATTCAGTGGTTCACTCCCCAAGTGTTCACAACAGCCAGGACTGAGCCAGGTCAAAGCCAGAAGCCAGAAGCCCGGAGCTTCTCCTGGGTCTCCCACGTGGATACAGGGGCCCAAGAACTTGGTCAATCTTCTTCTGCTTTCCCAGGCACATTAGCAGGGAGCTGGATTGGAAGTGGAGCAGCTGGGAACATCCCATGTGGGATGACAGCATCACAGCTGGTAACTTTACCTGTTATTCTACAACATCAGCCCCAAGACTGTCAATTATTTCTAAATAAGCATTGTTATGGAATCAAGAATAACTGATACTAAAGTTCGTAAGCAATTAAACATGCAGAAATATCAAGATGAACAATCCCAGGAAAAAAACTACAGTAAACACAAGCCCTAGCAGACATGAATAGGTACTATTACATCTCTATAATTCATACATAGCATGACGTCCTGGTAGATGAATGAAAGCAGGCAGACAAGTTGCACAGAATTGAAGCTGAGAAATAAACTCATGTATATGGGCAAATTTAGTAGATGGCAGATATTACAGTAAGGCAAATATGAATTTTTAAATAAATTGAAGTTACACAATAATCCCACTACTTGATACATATCAAAACATATGAAATGATTTTATCAGATAGATAACTGTTTCATGTTTACCATATTTATTGCAGCACTGTTCACAGTAGCCAAGGTAGATAATCAACCAAGGTATCCATCAGATGAATAGATAAAGAAAATGGATATATATATATATATATATATATATATAAAACTATAGACTAAATATGGCCCATTCAGCACTTGCAACAGCAATGCTTATAGATTCTGTCTCAGCTGATGCCATCATCAGAGCGTTGAGAGTAGCACTTATTTTATTAAAGCAGAATAGTGTAGGGCAGGCAGGGTAAGACAGGTAAAAGTAGGGGAGAGTAGGGGAGGATAGCATAGACCAATAGAGTCTATACAGCAAGGGCACACATGTTGTTTAGCAATGGAGGGTATGTGCTCGTGTGTGCAATATTTCAAAACAAAATGGGCTATACTGTTTGCAGTAAAAAAAATGTGACAGCAATTTCTTGTGAGCTTTCATGTTATAAAATAGAAAGACCACTCCTTTCAGGATATGCACAACACAATCGCAAATTGGAACAGAAAACTTTTTCTGAAAACAGCAAGATTTAAGTTATAAATCTTACAAAAATAAGTTATGCTTTATAGATATGAAGTAGGCAGGCATACAGGTTAAAATCAATTAGGTTTGTGAGCTAAAAGACCATGCCTTCGCCACGCCCCTGTGTGACCTCATGCCCCTACCTGGCCACATCTGTGTGCCCATCAGCCAATCAGGTTAATTAACCACTCCCCTTTGGAAGTGGACAAGGTGTGTCCCTCTCTTCTGTTTCCTGGCCTCTTGCCAGGAGTGGGACTAGCTGTAGCCCTGCACCTCCAGGGCACGTGGTCTTCAGGCCACCCACCCTAGGCTTCCTGGCCTAGATGCTCCTCCATGTGACTGGTGGCTGGTTCCTGGTACTCGGTATGAACCCAGATTTACCCTTCTCTCTCTTAGATACAGTTCTCATTCTCCTATGCATCTTTCGCACTAAATAAAAGCCTAAAATGGAACATGCTGCCTCATTTATTTATGCCAGTAGTTAGAATTCTTAGAACCACCCCAAATTCCAGTAAAATATGTGGCATCCCAGATGGTGCTTCTGGGGAATTTTAAGGGGCCATATTTTCATATAGATTTTAGGAGGTCATTTCCTATATCATACAAGGTGGAAAATACATGCTTACATGAGATAAAACAAATTAGAAATTTAATCATGAGCTAAATTGAAAATATTTTATATTCAAAAGCTATTTGTGTTTCTTTACTGAGGATCTTGTTCATAGCTTTTAAATATTTTCCTATTGAGAGGTTAATGTTTTCCCTAATGACCAGTAACAATTCAGATATCTATGTATCATATTTGTGTAGCTCCAAATATTTCCCCTATCTTCTGTGTGCTTACGCTTTCAAAGTAGATGTAGTTGAGATTGGGTTAATGTCAATAGCTTCTGGTTTTGTCTCTTTATTCATCAAGGCATCTAAACTGTATTTGACCATTCCGTCATGACTACCAATTCTCCTACAACTCTGCTAAACTATGTCCTGCCTTTCTCTGCACAAAGCCATTATCATGTCAGCATAAACTCTATTAAATCAGGGCAGATTTATTGACTATTTTATTAACTCTTATGGCTAGTTACCACACACTACTAATTTAAATATTTAAACATATTATCGTTGATACAGCATCTTAATTATCAGATTAAATATCCATTGCCTACAGCCCCTCCCTCCTTTGCTCATTCTCTGGGGGAAGTAATTTTGTTTCTTTGCAGTTGCTAATGACTTCCAAGTTCCTTCTCCAGCCTGGGAACTGCTCTGCATTCCAGACCAGTGTCCATCTGCTTATCCTAACTTTCTTCTTCAATGTGCAAGTAGCACCTAAAGACTAACAGCTCTGAATCTGAACTCTGATATCTCCACTGGAAAATATCTGTTGCCTCGAGACTTCTCAGCAAATGACAGCTTTCTTTAAGTTTCTCAAGTCTCATGCTTTGAAGTTCCCTATTTTTTCTGTCTTGTTTTGGGAACAAGCCACCTCTCAACAGTTTCTGCTGACTTTCTTTTCCTAAACCAATCATTCCCTATTTTCGTAGATTGCAGCCACTTTGGCACAGTCAGTCATGTTTTCCTACAGTGATTGCAATAGGTGCTTGACAGATCTCTCTGCCCCTCCTCCTTTTTTCTTTCTTCCTTTCTACTCTCCTCCCATTCTCTCCTCCATCTTTTCCTCAGTGTTCACAATAATCATTACTCAGTTCAACTCAGGTCATGGATGTTAGCCTCTATAGCGCAAACCCTTCCAAGCCTCCCCATCTTAGTCATTTAAGAAACCCAAATCCTTAAAGTGGTATCATACAGCTAGGTGATTTCCAACCTCCTCCTTTTATGGCTCTGCTCTCATCTTTCTGACCATACCCTTTACTATTCCTCAACAGTTGGAGCACACTCACTCTTGTTTTAGAATCTTTTCCCTTGCTTTTCCTTGTGCTTGATATTTGTTTATTTATTGCTATCCATTGGCATCCCCATTTACTGCTTTAAGAATGATTCGAGTATTACTTGGTAGCTTTGGGAAGGCCTATACTTCCAGGAATGGAGAAGTCCCTACCTGTACTTCCGGGGAAGAAAAGTCCTTGTCAAGGTCCCTGCGGGTGCCTAAATGCCAACCAATGAGAATCAGACCTGCCTCAACCTTTAACCCCCACACCCTGTATCCATAAAAGGAGCCCTCCCAGCCTCTGACTCCTGACTTCCCCGCCCCTGCACTGCTGGGACCCAGGAACCTCACCAGGGAGTGGAATCCCAATAAAAGCCTGTGAATTAATTGATTCGTCTGCCTGGAAAGATCTGTTATGCGTCGGACATCTTGCATTACTCAGCAAATCTTCCACAAGCTATTTAATACCAAATTCATACTCAAAACAATATGTATTTCTTCCTGCAATTTATTTTTAAAATTATACTCTAACATAGTATTATTATTGTGGATGTATGCATCTGTTTATTTATTTACTCTTTTCACTTATGCATCTCCAAATGAGAATATAAATGTCATGAAAGTAGAAACTTTGGTAAAACTTTCAGAAGCTATCATAGCACCTAGACCATAGTAGGCACTCAGAAGTATTTGCTAAATTAGTCTTGGATAACAAAGTATTAGAATTATCTGTAATGTAGTATATTCATGCTAAACTTTCCCAGTGTTTCCCTAACTTGCAAAAGATAGCTTTACTTCAGATAATAAAAGGCTGACCAACCTCATTTCATTGAATATATTATTCTGCTGTCATTTGGTTTCCTTTTTATTTTGGTGAAGATTTTTATTTATCTGGCTGTGGTTCTGTGGTAAGGTATCTGTTTTTGTTTTCTCTGAATATTTTTCAAGACTATTGCTATTTTAGTTAATATATACCTCCTTGTCAAATTGTCAAGGGATGGATTTTATTTTATTTTTATTTGTTTTTTAAAAAGTGGATGGAATTTATTTTTACTTATATTTTTAAAGGGCGCTTCATCTATTTTTTTAAGGACTTGGTTATTTATTTGAAAGGCAAAGTTACAGAGAGGCAGAGTGAGCGAGCGAGAGAGAGAGAGAGAGGTCAGTCTTCCATCTGCTGGTTCACTCCCCAAATGGCCACAAAGTCCAGAGCTGAGCTGATTTGAAGCCAGGAATTTCTTTTGGTTCTCCTACACTGGTACAGAGCCCCAAAGACTTGGGCCATCTGGATCAGAAGTGGAGCAGCTGGGACTAGAACCAGCATCCATATAGGATGCCAGCACTGGAGGAGGCAGCTTTACCAGCTACACCACAGTGCCAGCCCCAGATTTTATTTTTTAATACAATGTGTTCCTAATTTCCACTCATCTGTCATTTCTGTGACATGAAAAAACACCTGGCTATAACTACTTTAAGTTTTGTTTCCATTTATTCTTTATTTTCTAGCCTTTTCAGGTAATTTTATTAGAAGTACATCAGAACTTTTCATTCAATACTGTACATACATTCAAATGTGCTTGATATTATACATCTCCATGCCTCTACATATTACATTCTGTGATAGATTTCAATTTACGAATTCTCCGTTTGAGATCTCAAGCTTATCTGTTCTTGTTCAACATTACTTTTATTATTGTATGCTTCAATTTTTAATTTAAATTGATATTTAATTCAAATATATCTAAATCATGTTTAATTGATTTTCAATGATTTCCCATTTTTATAGTTCCATATTTTATTTCACAGTGCATCTAATATATATTTTATATTTTTGAGACTTTTTACCTTTGAAATTCTTGCAAGTTTGTAATTCGAATTGACTCATTCGCAGGTTCTCATTGTGGCTATAACACTACCGTTTGGAAATCTTTGATTGTTTTCTTAAATTTAGTCTGTCTTCGTGTGTGAAAGCCTGCATTGAGGACTACTCTCTTCCATGGAGAATCCATCTGTACTTGCTTCTTCTGTGGCTGGTGGCACTACAAACCTGGGATCTCCTTCATCTCTGTGAGAGAATGAGAGGGGGATGGGCTCTTCGCTTATTTCAGAAAAAGCATTCTGATCTCCAACTTTCCTGCTAACTGCATTAACTTGGGCTCCTGGCACTGATCATGTTGGTTTTCTCTGGCTATGATTGAGTCCTGTGGAGTTTGCTTTGCCTTCAGGAGATAACCAACACAAAGAAAGTCAAGTTGTCGGAGTGCTTCTTGGCTATCTATCAGCTCTATTTCTGACTTAAAGCAAGAAACAGTTCTACTATCCATGTTCACAAGCCACTTCCAGTTATGGTTTAGTGAAGCAGGATATAAATTAACATTCTAAAGGATAATATAGAAGAGCGAATGCTCTGTCTCTGAGTTCGCCCAGGTTGGGTGAGTAGCTGTTAAATAGCAAATTCACTCTAAGGTTCCAGTCTCCCTGAGCCATTAAATCCATTCTTCTCCATTAAGCTAAGGCAGGTCTGCCATTCTTAAGTTATTCATTGCAGGCTGACTTTGGGTTCATGTTTCATCCATCCAACCAAACTGACAGAGACACTCCTAAACTCAAATAGCAATATTATCTCAGAATCTCTGCTTAGTAACTCCATGTCCATAAATTCATCTGAATCCAACTTTGTTTCTTTTAACATTATCAGATCATTAATATCCATTCCCATAGATATTAACTTATTTCTAACTGTATGAATTTAAAAAACTCAAATAGTTCTTTGGGAGTGTAGCTACTTTTCTATGGATCACACTTTGTACCTGCCTGTGCCTAAATCCGGTGCAACTTGTTTCTATTGTGCCATCTTGGATCTCCCAGGATGTATTTATTTATATATTTGAAAGGGAGACAGAGAGAGAGAGAGAGAGAGAGAGAGAGAGAGAGAGAGAAACTTCTATCTCTTGGTTTACTCCCCAATGGCTCTAACAGCCAGGGCTTTGCAGGCCACCTCCAGGAACTCCAGGCAGCTTGCCTACATGATCCAGAGGAACCCCAGTACTGGTAAAATCTGCTGCTGCCTTCCTAGTCATATTAACAGGAAGCTGGATCAAATACAGAACAGCACTAGGATATAGAGCAGGAGTCTCAGTGAACGTTTAACCTTGGGACAGCTTTGGGGAGTCTCTTATATAGCCTTTTTGTTTTTTTCTATTCAGGCTTTTAACAGATTGTATAAGGTACATTTAAAGTGGGCAAAGAAGTCCTTTTACTCAGTCTATCAATTTCAGCTTGTCAGTGTCATCCATAAACACACTCCCAGGCATACCCAGAAATAAAATTTAACTAAATATCTGAACACCCTAGCCCAATCAAGTTGACACAAGATCACACTTTGCACTGTGAATCTCTGTGAATCTTGCTGGTTTTCATATGAAACACGGAGGTCACAGGACATTGGAATGAATATTTACATTACTGAGAATAAGTGGCAGGGAAAATTGGCTAATCTAGAAACTCATATCCAAAATATAAGCTTAAAATAATGTAATAGAGGCATTTACAGATAAATTAAGATTTAGATAATCCATTGGCAGCAGCTCTGTAGCATAAGAAAAGCAACAACAATAGTATTAGTAATAATAACAGTTTTTTAGGCTAGAAAAATGAACTCTTTTTCCTTAAAATTTCTTAATTTTGGGATCTATGCAAACACACACACAAGCACACACTATTTATGCCTTACAGCAACTACAGTAAAATGTATAAGGGGTAAGTGTATTTATGAAATTGAAATGTTTTTGCATTTATGTACTTAAGTTTTACAGCTTAATATTAATTCTAAGTAAACCTAAGAATGTAAGGATGCATATTGAAATCTATTAACTACTAACAATTATAGAAAGGGATATGTCTGAAAAACCAATAGTTAAGTTAAACTGTATACATTAATCAACCCAAAAGGTTGAATAAGATGCAGGGCACACAAATATAAAATAAATAATAAAATGGTAGAACTAACTCTAAGCACAACCATAGTATAACTTAAAATAAAAGATAAGAAATCCTCTAAATTAGTACTTGATTTAAATAAGCAGAAAAGTACAAGTTTAAGTAAACACAAGTTATCATCATAAAATCATAAAAACAGGTAGTCATGGATCCACAGTCAATTTCCAGATAGGATTCAGTTTCCAGACCCAGAATCCCTTGAAGGAAGGGAAAGCCAGTTCCCCTGGAGGACAGGGCTATGGATATGGCTGAAGAGAGAAACTGTTAATCATTCTCGCAGTCTTCCCCTAAAGGACCTATGACCTTTAGTGAGGATAACTGTGCATTGAGGAAAAGGGAAAAATTACACTTTCCCCTGGCATATTGGATGTTGTCTCTGAATGGACACTGATTCCAGAAGACTCCTGCCACCAGTCAGGGTAGAGGCTTATGGCGGCCCAGGAACCAGTGAAGTTTTCCAGCAGGTCTGTTTGACGGGAATAGGAAGTCATAGGAATCTGAACCTAACATATTTTATCTTCCCAGCTCAAGAATGCACAATTAGAATTAAACAGCTTTGCAGCAGCCAAAACCTCCCACATTTCATTTCCTGGGCCATGAATGGGGCTACTATGGTGTTTAAAGCCCAAAGGAAAACCATTAAAATTGTCCCTAGTTAGGAAAATAGCAAACAATTGCAAGCGCTGCATTCCTGGAGGGATCCTGAGATTTGTGACATTAACAAGGACTTTAAAGATGCAGGTGTGTTGATTCCCACCAAATTCTCATTCAACTTGCTTATGTGGCCTTTGCAAAAGACAGATGAATATCAGAGAATTATGGTGGATTATTATACACTTAACCAGGTGTTCTGTTGTAGCTGTTTTATGGATGCTGTGTCATTGCTTGAACAAATTAACACATTTCCCCAATACCTAGTATGTAGTTATTGAACTGACAAATGCTTTTCTTTTAACATTTCTTAGTAAAGACCTCTACAGCCAGTTTCCTTAGAGCTGGCAAGGCCAGCAGTACACCACGACTCACTCTTCTCCCACAGGGTGAATTCACCTCGCCAGCTCTCTGTGGTATTTCTAGCTTTCATTTAGTTGTTTTGAATTAGACAGTGGAGACTCTTACTGCTTTATTTCTTATCCTTATATGGTTTACACAGACAACA
The DNA here is from genome assembly GCF_051225735.1 of Oryctolagus cuniculus. Lineage (NCBI taxonomy): Eukaryota > Metazoa > Chordata > Mammalia > Lagomorpha > Leporidae > Oryctolagus > Oryctolagus cuniculus. The sequence goes on along the minus strand of NC_142878.1, from coordinate 27,791,754 downwards.
GTGGAAGCATTGAGAACTGAAATAAAAATGAGGAAATCTTAGGATTTCAGAAGACAGAGAACATGATGTTTTATGTTTTCTATTCATTGCCTTTTGACAAGGTTTTATGATATTGACCCCTTTTACATTTGAACAAATTCAATTCTTCCCTATTTACAAAAGATAATTGTTCAAAAGTTGCAGACATTGTTTTGCTACAGAAATAAACATCCTCTGTGGCAGAATCCTCCAGGCAGGTCATGTGACAACAAATGTGATTATCGTTTGAGATTAATTCTCTCTGTGATCACTTATATTTCAATAATTTTATGAGGAAACTTTCCAAAATTTACTTAAGAAAGACAAAAACCAAATTTGTTAAAGATATTCTCTCATAAACATTGCCCATTTAACACTGAACTGATTTGACCTGTTTATTGGAAAACAAAGTTGTTAGGAAGTTGTGTTTATGGATCAGTGTTGTGGCACAGGGGATTAAGCCACCACCTGGGTCGGTTGGAATCCGGACAACTCCAATTTTCATTCCAGCTCACTGCTAATAGACTTGTCAAAGTGAAGTAGGCAGGCATACAGGTTAAAATTGATCAGATTTGTGAACTGGAAGACCACGCCCCTGTGTGACCTCATGCCACATTTCAGGACACATTTTAGGGGGTCTTGTCCGATTTCAAAAGCAGTGAATGGTTGCCACCTATGTTTCTTTTCTTTTCTTTTTTAATAATGTTATTTGAAAGAGTTACAGAGAAAAAGGTGGGGGAGGGGGGAGGGGGAGGGGGAGGGAGAGGGAGAGGGAGAGGGAGAGGGAGAGGGAGAGGGAGTGGGAGAGGGAGAGGGAGAGAACCATCTGAATCACTCCCCTAATGGCAACAATGGCCAAGGCAGGGCCAGGCAGAAGCCAGGAAGCAGGAGTTTCATGCTGATCTTGGCAGGGACCAGGTACTTGAGCCGTCTTCTGCTGCTTTTCACCAGCCATCATCAGGGAGCTAGATTGGAAGTAGAGCAGCTGGGATTCCACACAGCACCCATGTGGGATGCCAAAATCACAGGCAGAATCTTGACCTGCTGGGCCACAATGCCCGGCTGCCAACTATGTCTCCTTTAATAAGGGGAACTGGGCCAACAGACTGAAGGTTTAGTTGAAAATGGTTTAATAGAAGATAAATTGTAACATTATTCTCTAAATATATTGTTGTTTTTAATTTACATGGATCCTGCAAAGACCAATGTGCAAGAATTACTTCATGATTTCATCCTTGACTTGCAATTTCGGACACAAAAGCGTATATTGATTTCCTTTGGTACATCTGATGAGGACACAGCAACGGGAGGGAGGAGATGAAGTAATTGAAAGAGATTGGCTATGATCACTGCAGAAAGAAAGCCAAGTAAATCACTTCACAGTGTGACTTTTCTCTAGAATTTCCTGATCTCAATTTATTATTCACATAGAAATTAAATCACTTTACCGCTCTAAAATGAATTAATTATTTATATAACTTACATGAGAAAAGTTAAGACATAAAAATGTAGTATGGCATAAAGGTAAGAATAAAATAATTTAACTTAAAAGACTGAGAATGAAAATAAATTCAGCAAAATTTTTTTTGTTACATGGAATCTTTAAACTATAGCATCCCTTTACTATGGTTGCTTTTTTATATAAGTTAATTAGATACATAATTCTCAGTTTATTAAGCTTAGAAAACTATAGTGTTTAGAAAATAATAACTGTGACTAATATATCATTGAAATAAAATGAAAGGTGGGGCAGACATTCTGGCATACCAGATAGACCACCATCTGTGTCTCCAGCATCCCATGCGGGCGCTGGTTTGTGCCCCAGCCGCTCTGCTTTCGATCCAGCTCCCTGCAAATGGCCTGAGAAAAGCAAAAGATGGCCCCGGCCCTTGGGCCCCTGCACCCACGTGGCAGACCTGGAAGAAGCTCCTGGCTCCTGGCTTTGACTTAGCTCTTGCAGTCATTTGGGGAGTGGACCCAAAGGAGGGAAAATCTCTCTCTCTTTCTCTCTCCTTTTTCTGACTTTCAAGTAAAGAGGTAAATCTTAAAAAAAAAAGGAAAAAAAAAGATGAAAGCTAATTTATGCAAGACCAAAAAAGAGAGGAAATACTCTTTATTTCTAATTACCACTGTTACTATGACCATAATTTTAGCAGAATGCTGTTGGCTTTCTGGAGTCTCACTGAGAGCTAAAACTAAGCTGTGCACAATCAAACTGTAATAAACAGATAAATGAAATCTATCCAGGCAGAATCTCTCTAAATCTTTATCAGAATTTTATTTTTGTCTCCCGAACATGTTTCAATATTGTGGATAATAGTGGCTTGACAATATTCATGCTATTTTTTTTATTTCTTGAGCATTTTTGTTAGGAAACAATAAAATTTTATTAAAGAAAATATAAATGGATGGAACAAATTGAATACAAATGCTGTACATGAAGAGTAATAGAAGAAATGAGCAAAATAATCACTTTTTCTTAATGTTCCTATGGCTCATGCAGAAGATAGATAACACATTGAATATAGTGACGAAGCAAAATAATTTTCTTCCCTGGATTAAAACAGCTCCAGGGAAAAATATCAAAATTCTTTTATTACAGAAGAGATTTTTGTAAACTCCATACTTAAGACCTTTTCTTACTGTGAAATAACATGCTTGTAAAGCAAATACATATAATATATAAAGCAATCTAAATAATAATACAATAATAATACAATATTTAAAGTTAAAAGAACATTTGTATGTTTGCCCTGATTTGAAAATTTTTTAAATATTTTAGTTGCTGTCATTAATGGATGTGTTTTTGTATTATGTGTCTATGTGTACACACACATTCACATCAATTGGAGAAAGCAACTGAAAATAAAAAGCTGACAATCTGGCCGTAAAATAATATTTTTGGCTGAGACAAAATCTGCTCCAAGGGACACATTTTCTAATTATAAGATTTGCTCAGGCTTCCATTTCATGCTTTTGTGTGCTGAATTTCAAGATACCTGCCAGTTAAGGAAACATGTCTGTTATTTATGGCAAAGTTATTTGAGCAGTGAGATTGAAACATGGGGGCAGGCTGGGCTGGTGTATCTGCACGTGTCTGTGTGAGAAGGCAGCATCCAAGTAACCTGGAGAAAATAAATCCCTTTTATTTCTACAGTCTCTAGCAATGTCTTGCCTGCAATTTGAGATCTGCACACCCTGAGGTAGTTTCCAGACTCTTGGCTGCTGGCATGCGGAATAAGATGCCTCCTAAGTACTGTCCTAGATTCTTCTCAGGGAGTACAAAACAGGTAACACTGGCTATTGCTTATCCTGCTGACTCAAATACATGCGTAATGATACAAAATTAGACACATTAAAAGAATTTTAGAAAACAAATTTCTTCATGTGGTTGCCTCAAGAGGAAGATGTTAATTTACCTTATGTTGCAACTATTTCAGTTGAAAAAAACTTAAGCCCCCTAAATTCTTCAGGAAAAGTTCTAAAAAGCTAACCAGGTAGAAGTTTCTCTTGTGAAGCTTGCAATTTAAAGGAATATGACTGCATTGACTGAAATAACAAAATAATAGCTTCCTTGAACCATGGAGACAATCCCTATTTGATATCAATATGCTATTACATGTTTTGAAAACTTACTATTATCACTTAAGCAATTATGTGTTTCTGAATCCAACAGAGGTCAAGCCAAACAAGTTAAATAATGATCTAAACAGCTATATGGAAATTAATTGCATAGAGCATCAAAAATGAAAATCATCATGAAGTGAGGCTTTGCTTTTTATAGGCATGTTTAAAAAGTTCTGCTTATAATTATTTCCTGCTGTACTTACTGACTTACCTCTCTAGAGTGTCAGTCTGACTTATTTGGTAGTAAACAGATATTATTCTATTAGGCAGAACAATTTGAATTCCTTACTGTATCCAATCAGTCCATGCATAAAAGCCCAATTCACATTTATTTAAACTGTTTCATATACCCCTCAGAGAAAATTCAGTGTGTTCCAAAGAAAGCCATTATATACTAGAAATTTAAATAGAAAATTATTAAATATTTGTACCAACAGCTACTTTGAATCTGGCACACACTATTTGGCATGAAAATGTCAAATCTTATAGTTCACTATCCTCCCCACTGCATGCATTCTGATAAGCTGACATCTCAAAAGAGGTAGTCAGTAAAAACGAAATTATAGTGTTTTGTGAGAACTAGGTCTCCTTGTTCTTCCAGCTGATAAACAGTAAGACTACAGTTTTTCTAATGTAGACTCAGCCACTCTATGCAGGGCAGGCTTGGGGACATCTGGAAAGCTGTTGCCAGTATACCCTATCCCTATGCTAGCAATATCTTTATTGTAAATGCAAATATTAATAAACAATAGCATTTTTCTTTATGGTATTTCCCTCATAGCAGTCAGCTCAACACCCAGTGAATATGGTGTAGGCATATGATTTTTGACTGCTAATTCCCACCAATGATACATTAGGCCTCTTAATTTCGTAGGCCTTTCTCTGTGCTTACTGAGATCAGCTGCACTAATAAGATAACAATAGATTAATACAGTTGTTATTATAGATACTGCGTTTTTCCATATGAGGAGTTCCTTTAAGACAGCTCCAACCAAACCGGGACATGCTTTATTGAAAGGAAAGACTTGGTAGTGGAGAAATGCTGGCTCCTGTGTAACTGAAAGATACCTGGCCAGGTCCCTCACAGGGGGCGCTTGACTAGTGACCCATATTCAGATGGCTGTAATGTCCTTGCATGGTTTCATTTATCTTTTCTGGATATCCAAGTGTAGTTTCAAAACTATACAACCGAGATGATTTCAAAATTTGCATATCAAAATACTGTGACAAATTGAAAATGAAGGATGTTTGCCTTTTTACGCGTTTTTGTCAAAAATAATGTGACAGAATTTGTGAGCAATCAGAGTTCAAAAGTTTCCATTAGTGAAGTACACTGATTAAATTTGTTAGAGAGCCATGTTGTAACCTTTTATGATTATCAGAAAACTCAGTCCCATAGGAAAGGATAAAAACTATTACTATATTTTTGAGAAAGTCAAATTTTGATTGCCTTAGATTTTTACTGAGGATTTTTTCTGTCTCAGAATAAAGCCTTCTGTGTTTTCTTCTGGAGGTATTCCCTGACTCTACTCAGAAAAGCTTTGATAAAATCTGAGTTTAATGAGGGCTGATAGAATTTCCTGTTGCTAAATTTTAAATGCCCATCTTTTGTACTGGCATGACTGTTTTCCTTTTTAAAGACCTTTTTATTGGTTAGAAGCATAATAATGATCAAAATTTTTATATTTTTAAATTTAGCTGTAGATAATTTCAATTCTCCTTTTCCTTTTATTCTTTTAAATTTTTATTTATTTTTAAATTAATATGAAAGGCAGAGTGCCAGAGAAAGAGAGGCTGAGAGGGAGAGAGACTGATCTTCCAACTATTGGCTTAATCCACAAATGCCTGCAACAGCCAGGACTGGATCAGGACACAGCCAGGAGCCTGGAATTCAATCTTGGTCTCCCGTGTGGGTGGCAGGGTTTCAGGGTTTGAGCCATCACCTCTGGCTTTCCTGGAAAGCTGGAAGCCAGGGGCAGAGCCAAGATTGAAACTCAGACCCTGAAAGATTTGGATGCAGGTTTCCAAAACAAGCTCTTAGTCCCTGTGTCACATGAACTGTATTTTTTTATTCTTGTTTGCTTATTTGTATGATGTCAGGATATTCGTTTACTGATGTCTATTGAATTGTAGATTATCCAATGAACAATTATCATCTAATTCCTGGTTTTAATTATTATTAATTATGGAAACAGTTTGTAGATAACATAAACTTCAATACATCCTCTGGGAAAAACTAATTTTACTTTTGAGACCAAATTACGATATTTGCTTACCATGAGGACAGCAAAGCGAAGCTTCAGCCCTCTCCCTTGCACACTGGGGTAAGCCTCAGAACGATGGCCGCCCCAGAGAAAGCCAAGACTTGTACATGGATAGAGGAACAGCTGAATAGCATCTTGTCCATTTACAAATGGGTTCAAAAAATGCAGGTTTTACACACTCCACTTCTATTTTACAATTTCATTGGAAAAAAATACAGTTTATGTGGCCTTCCTCATAAACTTAGATGCCTTACAATTGGTGGGAAATAAAGCAGTCGCATTGCACTACTAACAGCAGTAAGTAGTGCATTGCATCCTGGTTTCCCAATTTAATTGTCTGCTGAGAAACGAGGTTTCTATCAGTAGCTCCTCATTTTTCTTTCTCACCAAGACTTGAAGAGTTAATTTATTTTTTAAACTGACCTTATTTGGTTCAATTTATTGAATGTTTTTACTCTGGTTTGTTTCTGATATGAGTTCTGAGCTTGGCCAACCTGTTTCCTGTCACCACCAGCAATTCAACACGTATCTAAAAACGAATGTCAAAGATGGAGCCTAAGGCTGTCTTGAATCACTTCCAAGTGACACTGATTCTTTCTGAAATTCTGTTCTCATTTTGTAAAAAACAACTTGCTGAACATGAACAGGGAAGCACAGAGATAGCAATTCCTGTATCCACAGGCCACGTATCATTTACTCCCCAAAATATGGAAAATTGTTTATTTTTAGCAGAGTTTTATTATTTTCATGCACTTTCAATGTGACTCCCAAGCTTTTACTTGAGCCATTTATGAAACTCATTATACAAATTTTTAAATAAACAAAGCTAATATTTGAATAAACAGTGGTTAATATGTTCAGTGACCTAAACATCTATAAAAACATGAACATGTGAATTCCAAATGAAATCCAACGATTAGTGGAGAGAATAATGCAAAAGTGAAAGCTTTAATTGGACAGGCTATAGGAATGCTCAATTCCATTTGATTGAGTATATTTTTTAAAAGTCTCAAATATTTTGGCCACAGGTGAAACCAAACAGATAAAAATAGCAACCTTATTTTAACATGTCAGCAAAATAGTTATTTAATTGTTATCAACCCCACTGTGAACATCATTAGTACCAAAAGCATTTGGATGCTGGGTTACATACTAATTAAGGTTATGTGGTTTGACCTTAAAGAATGGAATATCTCGACCTACTTCTGAGTATTTATCTATTGATGCCAATTCTTTGATAACTATGTGACAGTGGGCAAGTTACAATACCTCCTCAGGTTTCATTGTCTCCACAGGAAAATTGGAAGTAATAAATAATATCTACCAGTTAGGTTTTTATGAGAAAATAATTAATATAGGTAACTCATAGAGGACAGTGACCTGCACATAGTTAGCACCACAGAGAAGTTTGTTGTCATTATTAAAGTTGCTGTTGTTATTTAACTTATTTTTAATTATTTATTGGGTCAAAAGAACTGGATAACCGCAAGTCTCAATATGTGGACATTGTCTGGGTGGGTCTGAGATTTTACCTAAAGCATACGTTGCTTGTTATTGTATCATGGGTACTGGCAAAAGGCATGAGATTTCTTTATGAGATAAACTTTATTATTCACAGAAAAGGCTGTATCCAGAGTTGCATTTTCTTTGGTTCTCCATGACTCCTCAGTCCCACTCACAGGCAACATAAGGGGCCTCTGTTAGATGTTTGTACACTCAGTGTGTTGCCTTACAGTAGTGCAATCATGAACTTGGTGAGAGGATGCCTGATCTTTATCTAAGGTAAAATGTTACTTCATCTTCCAAGGTCCTTTGCTGCAGTCACAGTCGTGAGAAGCAGCCTGATTAAAGAGAAGGGTGCATCTCCTTCTTAACACCCTTGCAGGGTCACAAGGTCTGTGGGGGATCCCCTCTCCTAATAGGAACTGAAAATATTTTGTTTTGTACCTGGCATCTTTATGACCATGATGTCCATAAGGTTAATTGGCTCTAGATAAAGACATTACACTTATTTAATAGTTCTTAAATCAAGATGCCAATGCCCTAGCTCTGTGACAATAGTCATTCTTCACGGGGTTAAATTCACAGTTTTCTATCTCATTCTTACTATTAATTTTAATCCAATTTCATTATCTTTCTCTTTTTGCATCCTTGGTTTCCTTGTGTTAATATTTTTCAATCATTTATTTCTTCTGATTATAGCTAAATATGTTAAATCATTGTAGAGAAAAAAAACCCTACATTGTATCCCCGTACTATTATAAGTCTCCTTATACTTAATATTTTGACAATTTTCTATCTTTAGTTGTTACTTAGGTCACCTTAGGTAACATTATAAGTGAGAACACTACTTTATTGTACAGCTTAGCACGGCTGCCCTACACCAATCATATCTATCTTAAAGGACATAGCTGAAGTCAACCTTTATCCAAGAGGCTTTCTCTATTTGGATATTCTGGAGTACATTTATCTCTCTTTTGTTGGATCTTGCACCATGGTATTCCCTGAAACCCACACTTGGGACTTGATTACAGTGAGTTTGATATTCTGTTTAAGGCTTCCACAAAGATATGCTTTTCTCCTTGACTTGAATGTAAGCAACTTAAGGCCAAGGTTGATATGATGTTCTTGACACATGCATGGTAATAATCATTTCTCAGTGCTGAGATTGGTATAAGCACACAAATATTTGCCTGAATTAGGATATTTCATGTTAGTGGCATGCAATAATAAATAACATAAACTAAAATGCTGGTATTTTAAAGTTTCACTTGATGAACTCAACACTTAACATTTGTTATGTGGTTTATCCATTTTTTTTGTAAAACACATTTTCTCAAGAAATAAGCACACATATTTATCTCACCAACATGATGCACCTACAAACACAACCTTGATTTTTCTCCTTTTTGGCTTTGATATTTATTTTGTCATCTAAAATTTTCTTGGATGTATCATTTTTGTAACAACCTCACATATATCATTTATGGGTTTTCAAAGACATTGTTCATCTAACTGAAATCTTTTTAATAATTCAGAAATCTGTGTTCTATATATTTATTTATTTTTGACAGGCAGAGTGGACAGTAAGAGAGAGAGACAGAGAGAAAGGTCTTCCTTTGTCATTGGTTCACCCCCACTGCAATGGCCGCTGCGGCCTGCGCACTGTGGCCAGTGCACTGCGCTGATCCCAAGCCAGGAGCCAGGTGCTTCTCCTGGTCTCCCACGTGGGTGCAGGGCGCAAACACTTGGGTCATCCTCCACTGCACTCCCAGGCCACAGCAGAGAGCTGGACTGGAAGAGGAGCAAAAGCAGGGTGCCGGTGCCACAGGCAGAGGATTAGCCTATTGAGCTGCGGCACCGGCCTATTCTATATATTTATACTCAGATTCAGATCAATTTGAAAGAATACATTTTAATAATAATTTAGCCTTGAAACATTCTTTTTCTTGATTAGTTATAAGAACAAAAATTAGTTGTGATATGCACATGGTCAAATTTATTCTGAGCTCTGTTTCTCTGTTTTCTTTTGAATTCCCTTTCATTTTTTGATTTTTTGTTTTGAAATTATTCTGCAAATGTGGCATACATATTTTTAAAAGGTGGCATTTATATATCATAACTTTTTAAGTACTGGAGAGGCAGAGTAAGAAAGAAAGAGAAAGAGAGGAATACAGAGAGAGGGTGAGAAAGTATTCCTATCTGTTGGTTCATTCCCCAGATGTCCACAATAGCCTGGCCTTTGCCATCTTGAAGCCAGGAACCAGTAAATCAATCAGATGTTCCTGGCAGGGAATGGCCTGCTGCCTACCAGAATGTACATTACCTGGAATCCGGAATCGGGAGTGAAACTGGGGCTAGAACCCAGATACTCTGATGTGGGACACTAGTGTATCAAGAGCAACTTAATGGCTAGACCAAATATCCACCCCTTAGATGCCATCACTTAAAGGATTCTTGTGTTAAGCTATGGGAATGTAGGTATGTCTAACTGTTCTTTAAAATGTTTGTCAGAAATAATAAAGAAATATACTGAAGCTTGTGACAGTCACAAGGTATAATTTGTACTACAAATCTTGTAATGGTTTTAGCCAAAAATCAATATACTCTCATTTGACCAAAGTTGTCAAGTGATTAGGCTTATTTGTCTCTGGTTTTGCTAAAATTTATTTTTACATGTACATATAGTGCATCTTTTATATTAATTGTTTGACAGAGGTTTATTCTGACACAAGAAAACAGCAAGAGCTCATTAATACATGTTTCTCATTAGAACACAAAGATGATGGGGCTGGCATTGTGTAGCAGCGGGTAGAGCCCATGCTTGCATGCCAGCCCCCCTTCTCAGCCTGTCTGTTCAGTTTCTGGCTCCTCTGCTAGCAGTTCAACTTCCTGCTATCGCATCCTGAGGACAGGGAAATACTTGGGCCCCTGCCCCTCACATGGGAGAATGGACAATCAGATGGAGTTCCACGCTTCGGTTTGTGTCGCTCTCCCTCTTCGTGGAGGAACGACACAGGACCCTGCGCTGTTCTTTCGTCTGCTCGGCCCTCCCCGGGTTTGCTGCTGGTTCTTCCCGGGTTGGCTACTATCCCTTCCACCTCCGTGGAAGGGCAGTTCCCCCTGGCCACATTCCCCACTTCCGCAGGGGAGCGGCACTCCGCCGGCCGGCTCTCTCGGGGGCTGCACAGGTGTTCCCCTTAGATGTTCCCCTAGATGTTCCTCTTAGATGTTCCTGGTGCATGCCGTCTCTCTCCTCCTTTATAGTCCTCCTCTGCCAATCCCAACTCGGCTGCCCACACGCCGAGTACGCTGCTCTCCTCCAATCAGGAGCAAGTCCTACAGTTTATTAGCTGAACTGGAGGCAGCTGTGTAGAAGCTGTTTACTTCTCTCCCAGCGCCATATTGTGGGAGAGCAGATGCATAGAATAAGTCTTAATTCCAGTAACTTAGTCCAGTCCGGATTGCTCCCCACAGGTTTGGGCCTGCACCAGCCTTGGCTGCTGAGGGCATTTGGGAGAGCAAACCAGTGAATGGAAGACATCCTCCCGCACCCCGGCCCTCCCCGGCTTTCTGCCTTTGAAGTAGTTGAAAATAAATAAGCATTAAACCTATGAAAAGAGTATAAAGATGCCTCTCCTAATGCTTCAGACTCATGAGTCAATGTTTTCATGCAAAATCAGAAAAACGATGATATCTACAAAATTTTTTCTAAGAATCGCAAAGTAAAAAAACAGGGTTCTAATGTTCTGCTGTGCATTTGAAAAAATAAAGATGGGCACATGTCATCATTATATTTACCTGCAAATCTTTGCAGTGGTTTCAAGACTGGGAATATTTTCCATAAACAATTTGTATCTGCACACAGGAGGCAGGACTTGCTAAAATAACAGTAATATCAGGAAAAGCAGTTCAAGTGGCAAATGAATTAAACATTAAAGTAAGCCTGCCAAATAATTAATTGAGGGTCTGTTTATTTTATTGTTTCTATTTTGAGTAGTTGGATAAAAATGCTGTGAATAACTAATATAATTTCAATTGAAATTACAATAATTTTTTTCTGAAAAATCACTTAAATTTCTTGATGAAAAATGCTATTAATCATTTAAATTTAAGAAATTGTGTATAGAATGAGAAGAAGTAGTATATTTCTTTCTCTGTGTTGAAGATCATTATATGGCTACATTGGAAACCAAACCAGGAAGCGTTCTTTGTTTATATATATATTAACATAGAACTGTTTCATCCAAATAATAGTACAGCATTTGATCATGAATTAGCATCAACTGTCCTCACTGTGACCATATTTGAAAGAAAAGTGGGAAATTGTAAGAACTGTTTTTGAGTGGGGTTTAAACTTTTTCTCCTGGAATTAATCACCAAAAGCCAAACAGGGCAGATCAGAAATTGTTTTGACCTATGTAGATTTGTAGCATTTGACCAATTCTTCCACTTAAATTATAAGTATAGATATGATCTGTTCTGTTTTTTTCTTAAGACTATATTCATCTGCTAATTATCTTAATGTTGAATTTACTCCTGGATTCAAGCCGACAATTCACGCTGTATAAAAGTTTGCTAAACTGAGAGCTCCATGAAAAAGCATTCCTTACAAATTTCATTTACCTTTCTCTTCAAAAAAGTGATACTTAATTATATGATGGCTTTTGTTAGTACAACTTATCCTGTGGGCTTGTTCTCAGTGAATTGATAGATGGTGTTTTTACTGCATGGTAGCAAACATATATCTGCACGATAATTTACACTTCCCACTACGAAGAAGACTTGACTTGAAATTTGAACATGAGGGGCCGGTGATGTTGCGCAGCAGGTTAACGCCCAGGCCTGCAGTGCCAGCATCCCATATGGGCGCTGGTTCAAGACCTGGCTGCTCCACTTCCGATCCAGCTCTCTGCTATGGTCTGGGAAAGCAGTGGAAGATGGCCCAAGTCCTTGGGCCTCTGCACCCACATGGGAGACCCAGAAGAAGCTCCTGGCTCCTGGCTTTGAATCCATGCAGCTCCGGCCATTGCGGCCAATTGGGGAGTGAACCACCAGATGGAAATCTCTCTCTCTCTCTCTCTCTCTCTCTATCTCTATCTCTATCTCTGCCTCTACTCTTTCTGTGTAACTCTGACTTTCAAATAAATAAAAATAAACTTTAAAAAATAAATTTGAACAAGAAGCAATTATATTTTTGTTGTTTTTATGTTGCTTTAAAACAATTTGATATATAAACGTTCAACTGAGACAATATTGATGGAAAATACATAAAAATTAAAAAAACTTGCATCTTGTATTAGAAGCAAGCCTATCTAGTATGTAAAGAAAATTATGACTAAGTAGGTAAAATTATTATAATATGCTTTTAAAGAAAATCATGATTTTTAAAAGAAATGTTAAATAAAATAAAATTATTACTTTAATAACTGAAAATTAAGTCATTCACAATAGTGTATGTATCCTGAACAAAGAGCTCAAAGGGAAGAGGATAGTGGCTCCAAACATAAAGAAAAATCAGGAAATGGAAATGCTATTTTTGTTAATTATCTGATTCCATTAAGTGTATACATGCACTCACCTACTGCACTGTAGCCCATAAAAATGCATGTATTTTACAGGTTAAGCAGAAATGTAAGAACAGAAAATGCAGATAATTGAGCAGACAGAGTTCAGTTTTGCACAAAGCCACTTAAGGTATCACATTTTCCCCACAGGTAGTGCAAACAAGTGGAATTCACTGATACCAGGTCTGCTGTTTTTCTTTGACACATTGGAAGACTGAAGTTCTTAACCTACTTTGAAAATGAAGATGTCTTTACTGCTTTAGAGAGTGCTTAGTGTAGTGCATAATAGCAAGGCACCAGAGATCCTGGGTACTAACTGGCTGCTTCCTCTTTACTGACACTACCAACCTGGAGCTCATGTGATGAGACAGCAGGAACAGAAGACAGAGGAAACCTAAATTCAGAGGCACCAGATTGAGGAAAATCTGCCCCATTCCTCCTGCCAACCCATGTTAAATCGAACATAACTAATAGATTGCTTTTGTTCAAAGTCACTGAGCATTTAAGATTTATCTGCAACGCAACTAATAATTACTCATCCAATTGGCAAGCTCACAGCAGTAATCTAAATACCTTTTGGCTTTGGACTTCGGGTAAAAATTTCTCTGGTGATTTCAAGTCAAGTAAATCTCCCAACACTTAAGATTAATAGAAAGAAGTTCAATAATCATGTTTGTATTTTTTAAGATGATGCTATTTTTTTCAATAAATACTTGAAAATGCAAGATTTAAGAAACATTTTATCGCATTGATTAACCTGAAAGTAAATTCATTATGAGAGTTTTCCACTTTCTTAGCCATGTCTCTATTTTTTAAAAAAACATCTTTACTTGTAATGTAGAAAGCAAAATGAAATGATTTGATATTTAAATTTTAAATCTATTTTTATGAAATGCTTATAAATACTGACTCTTGTAATAAGTGCAAAAGCCTGAAGAAGAATGCAAATGTTCAGTTCTGTCATCAAAGAACTAACCTAAAAGAACTAGTACAGCCAACAATGGCAAAGTTGTGATACAAAGCAATATGACATATGTATTATGAAAAACCTAAGCATAAATTTCAGAATTTTTGCAACAAAATAAGCTTGGCTTTCTGTTCTATTTTCATAAACATTTTGAAGCACCCTCTCATATATGAATATCTTACTATATATATTAAAGAAAGTGTAGGAGAAGAAGCCACACTTCGCTCTTCAAGCTGCCTTTGCTAAATCAGACCTACTCTCAGTTTCCCTAAGACACTGGCAGGGCTGATGCTAATTTGCTTTCTTCTACACACCTAACCACCTAGCTGGGAGGTCCTTGCTTACTTTCTTCTTCAGTAGTTCTCACCTTTTTTTTTTCCAAAATCTAATTTAAATGACAAATCCCGGGAAAGTGTCCTTGATATCTCTACACTGGGTAGTGGCTCCTCTTTATTCAGCACTCATTTAACAAGCAGTCATTGAGCACTAAACACGTACTAGGTAAGCTTCAGGGGACAGAGCAGGGGACACTTGTACATAGAGCCCCAGCTCTCAGAAAGTTCTATGGAACAACAGAGGTGATGTGTAGACAGCTGAACTGGTATTTTAGGTAGCATTAAATGCTGTGAAGAAAGAGAGACCAGGATAGAGTATTGCAGGGTAAAGGGAATGAAATTTGTAGGAAGGTAACAATGGAATGGAAACTTCTAGGTGAATAAGACTATCTTCCATGTGTGTGTGCATGCGTGTGTGTGTGTGTGTGTGTGTATGTTTGTGTGTATCAAAAATCCCATGAGCAGGCATTTGGCACAGTAATGAAGGCGCTGATTTGGTTGCCACATCCAATCAGAATGCCTAGCTTGAGTTCTGGCTACTCTGCTTCTGGAACAGCTTCCTGCTAATGCACACTCTGGGAGGGAGCCAGTGACTGTTCAAGTAGTCCAGTCCCTGCCACCCATGTGGGGCTCCTGGATTAACTTTCAGGCTCCTTGTTTTTGTCCAGCCCAACCTGGGCTGGTGCAGGCATTTGGGGAGAGAAAACAAAACAAAGACTTCTCTTTTCTCCTCTCTTTCTCTCTGACTTTAAATACAATGAAAATAAGTTTTTTTTTGAAAGACAATTTGAAAATCAAACATAGAGCATTCATGGTGTGTTCAAAAATCACTGAAAAGGTAGTTAAGTTTTTAATATCTGTACTTATTATGCATCTGTAATTTACACACAGTTTCTGAAACAGAGTTTATTACTACTTATTTAGAGAAAATAACAATCATACTGCTTCTCTGTGTCCCAATTTATTCCTCTGGACTGATGCAAATATGTAATCAACGAAGGTGCCCATGGTCTGGTGAGTGGATAAAATATCCTATACATCGATATATATTCAGCTACAAAGAATAATGTAATTCTATCATTGGCATCAACATGGTTTCAGTTGGAGGACATTATGCTGACTGAAGTAAGACACAGAGCGACAAATACTGCATGTTCTCACTTAAATGTGGAAGATAAAACTTGAAAAAAGATCATAAAACAAAAACAATACAAAACCTGTATATAGCATAGCTGCTGCAAATATAGTTTTGTAAAACTTTGTTTTTATAATCTTTCTCAAACCAATAGTTAAGAATTATATATTGGGGCTGGTGCCATGGCTCACTAGGTTAATCCTCCACTGGCATCCCATATGGGCACCAGGTTCTAGTCTCAGTTGCTCCTCTTCCAGTCCAGCTCTCTGTTGTGGCCTGGGAGTGCAGTGGAGGATGGCCCAAGTGCTTGGTCCCTGCACCCCATAGGAGACCAGAAGGAAGCACCTGGCTCTTGGCTTTGGACTGGCGCAGTGCCGGCTGTAGCAGCATTTGGGGGATGAACCAACGGAAAGAAGACCTTTCTCTCTCTCTCCCTCTTTCTCTCTCTCTCTCTCACTGTCTAACTCTATCTGTCAAAAAAAAGAATGATTATATTGGGGCAGGCACTGAGGTACACAGGGTTAGCTGCCGCCCACGACACTGGCATCTCATATGGGTGCCAGTTTGAGCCCTGACTGCTGTGTTTCCAATCCAGCTCTGCCAATGCACCTGGAAAAGCAGTAGAAGATGGCCCAGATCATTGATCCCCTGTACTCACCCACATGGGAGCCCTACAAGAAGCTCCTGGCCTTCCAACAGATGGAAGAGCCTCTCTCTCTCTCTGTCCCTCTCTCTCAACTAGGACACTCCAATAAATGAATAAAACTTTTTTTTTAAAAAATGCTATACTATTATAGTTTTTAATGATCTATGATTGTTTTTTAAATTTATGAGTGGATTCAACATATTTTCATTTGATTGGTTTTATTTAAAGCCTCTGTCTATATTCCTAATGAACTATCATTTTTTTACTTTTTAATTTGTTGATATCTTTATTTAGTGGAGGGATCAGCCTGTGACTGTAATGCAAACTGAAAAATCTTGCCTCAAAAAAAATGTCCTGTACATATATGGTTATATTGAAAATAACACCAGAACCAAGAATCTGGGTAGTGTTATTATGGGAGACAGAAGCAGGACCCTGTGGCTTGACCTTTTCCTTTAGAGAGAAGGCTTTGTGTGAGTTTATGTTTTTCATTCAGATAACCATCAATGGAAAGTCTGAGTCATAAGGTAGATCCATGTGTATTTAACCTTTCACTCAACTCCTAGACTCCTTTTCAAAGTGGTTACATCATATTACGCTTCTATGATAAACAAGTAGTTTATCTACAAGATCTCTGATGATAGATAAAACTATCTATATGACCAAGTCTTCAGACTGATTCTTATTCTTTTTGCCCATAAGATAAAGCTAGAGTAGATTAGAATTAATATAAATACTATACAGGAAGTTCTTTGCTTTAACATTTTGCCTTGCATCAATAGTTAATAACTATGAGGCTTTGTTATTTTTCTTCAGCGAATCTATGGCACACTCTGTTAGTCAGTTTTATAGAAGTTTTAGTGACCATTATTCTACACTCATCTTAGATGCGTAAGACATTAAAACTATCATCTCTGTGACCACCATTATCATATCATAGCTTGCCACCAATGACGGTTTTAACAATTGTACAACTGCCTCAAAGCAGGGGCTGTTCAGCCTCCAACTACAAAGAGGGATGGATTCTTCATTGCCAACTAGCCAATATGTGACCCATCCCTAAAATCCTACCCAAGAATCTACCATTACAATCTACCCTGCTTTCAGATATCTTAAAAGTGGCTCCATATGTATACACTCAGAGTAAAGTATTACAGACTGAATGAGAGAGTTGTGTAGGGGAGTTCTACAGTTACTCCTATGAGATGATGTGTTCAACACAGAAAATAAAGGAAGGCAGTATTAATGAGACAAAGAAGACAACCTATAATATTTAATCAATATACAAAAAGAAACAAAAGGGAATAGTTAGGAAAGAAGTTCATGTTCTTGACCCAGATCATTTTTAGGTCTTTAACATCCAGCCTAAATCAGCAGGTCACATTGGATGCCATTTGGGTTACAACTTCTACATTTACAAGGAATTGTTCAGTCCACAGTGAATTGGCTCAGTCAAGTTTACACTCCCTCCTACTGAGCAGCTCAAAGTTCATGAAGAAGTGTACCATGTGTCCTCCATGCCTCCATGCCGGTCAACCCTGTCACTGCATCACCAAAGCTAATACAGGATTTAGTAAAGCCTCAGTTGCAACTGCATTGCAAGTTGATTCTTTTGTCTGGTTAATCCTGCTCCTGCTGCTACTGCTGCTGTTTCCTCTTCTTTATAATCTCCAAAAAGCACTTCACAATGGAATTCCGTCTAAAATTCTCCATCTCAAAATTTATACCAAGAGAGCTCAATCTGAAATAAGTGTTATATTCATAATGAATTCAGACTGAATTATTCTGAACAACTTAGCATGTAAGACAAAATAGCAATAGGCTTGAGCTTGTAGTTCTGAAAAAAAAAAAAAATTCCCTAGCTTTGAATTTGCTAGTGTACTAGATTCCTTAACCTACTACGCAGGTTTGTGTTGCATGTATCTTACTTTTCCCTATGTAATATCTCATTCTCTTCTCTTGTTTCAGGAGTCACTCCACACTTCCTTTTATTAAATCAACATGTACAGTTCTCATTTTAAGAGTAGGCCACAACAAGAAAATCAATCTAAATTTTCATCATTTTCATTGTAGCATTGTGTATTTTGAAGCTATTTCATTTCAATTTTTATATATTGAATGTTGATTAGGAGATCTGTGACTGTAATTGGGATCTATGCCTTACAGGGTTGGAAAGAAGTAAATATTCCTGAGAACTAGTTATTGAGTAATGTGTATCATGGTGGGCTCTTAGAGACTCTCATGAAGATGATGAGGGCAAGGGCAGGGATACTGTCGGAAAGCACTGAATGTTTCCTTCTTCTGCCTCTCCTGATAATTATCCCACTTATTAATTATTTTAAATCCTTCAGTAGTGAGAGAGGTTAATTAGGAAGGGATTAGAAATATATTGTAATGCTGTTAGGGGAACAATATCTACAAACTACTGGGAATATCCAAACCTCTGAGGTTGGCTGGAGGTTTCTACTAGGCTCACACATAGCTAGCAAGCTTCTTGGAGTCAATAAAGCCTTTAATTTTCTACATTAAATTGATTTTGGTGCTTTATAAGTCATCTCAAGGCCTATAGGAAATTACAGGTAGGCCAACGTTATTAAAGTATGTGAAGAGAGAATGGACAGGGGCAAATAGAGTTCTTACAGTCCTAAAACACACATCTTTGGGTACACGCAACAAAAAATTCCCAAATCAACTAAAATAAATAGAAAGTACAAAAATCCTATGAGTTTAATAAGTTATTTCAGAGTTTTGCAAAGCTGTGAGTGTGAGTTGGTAGGTCATCAGATTAAAAATATTGCATTGTGCATATGTGTGTTTTATAAAGGAAAAATCGCACAGTTACCTGAAAGAGTAAAATGAATTAAATCAATATCATTTTGTACTTGCTTCAAAAAATTCTTGTTAATCTAAAAAAAGTTAATTCTTGAGAAGGTTAAGTTGAGGTCTTGTACTATTTTAGAAGATGACATAGTGAAGTGGAAAAGGTTGATTGGGAATCAGGAGCCCTGTATTTTAGCTTGTACTCTGTCACTAACTAGCTGTGTGACCTCGGGCAAATCACTTAACCTGCAAGATCCCTGTTTCGTCATGTGTAAAATGAGGAGGATGGACTACATGATCTCTGACTGTGCTCAACTAAATCTGCAGCTAAACCTAAATGCAGAGAATTCGACTGAAATAGCAGAACACAGAAACTAGTGCTGAAAAACAGGAATGCATACTTAGAGCAGATACTGTGCACTTACAGGTTTCTTTTAATCCTAACTGTTCACTGCATGCCATTCCTTCTAATTTTTCCATAGGGGAAGATTCTGTATAACAAAAAATAAAGCCCTATTTTTTTGTTTGCTTTGGTGTTTTTTTTTGACAGGCAGAGTGGACAGTGAGAGAGAGAGAGAGACAGAGAGAAAGGTCTTCCTTTGCCGTTGGTTCACCCTCCAATGGCCGCCGCGGCCAGCACGCTGCGGCCGGGCCACCACGCTGATCCAAAGGCAGGAGCCAGGTGCTTCTCCTGGTCTCCTATGGGGTGCAGGGCCCAAGCACTTGGGCCATGATGATCCACTGCACTCCCGGGCCACAGCAGAGAGCTGGCCTGGAAGAGGGGCAACTGGGACAGAATCCGGCGCCCCGACCGGGACTAGAACCCAGTGTGCTGGCACCGCAAGGCGGAGGATTAGCCTAGTGAGCCGCGGCACTGGCTAGCCCTATTGTTTTTGCATAGTTTTTAGTAGAACTGAGAACACAATAGCATTTTTAGAAATATTTCTCTTACATGCACATGACTAATTCATTTAAAATATACCTATTCCACCTTGTTTGTTTGTTTGTTTATGACACCTCCTTGATAACCTGTATATTCTAGTGGGGAAAAACAAAAAATATGCATGTGTTGCTATCCATATCTGGCAGCAGTTAACCAAATAATAGTGTCTCTATTAGAATCAAGAGGTATTGTAATGAAAACTCCCTCTACTCCAACTGTTAGTAATAAGCAGGAAACTGGGAAAAGGAAAAGGAATACGCTCATGGTAGTTATGTTATGCCTCTAAATGCCACTAAAAGAGGTTAAAAGCTTCCCAAATGTCTGATTAAAAGTCCCTAACAGGACTTCCTTCTACAACGATCAAGGAATATTAGGAGAAAAATTCAGAGGTTTCAGGACTAACACACTTGCTGCTTCCTATAATAGCTTAATTTGGACAAGCTGAACCTCTTGGTTGTATAATTGCCAACAGATTAGTTTCTTGTATAAATTTTCATTCCCTTAGATTACTTAATAGAGCTTCATACATCTCATCTTAATCAGCACCATAATGGCTTCCATTATAACTATATATATATATATATATATATATATATGTTTGTCTATCTGTCTATATGGAACGACATCTATTACATACTCAGAAACTACTTGTATCAGGAAATTGAATTTCTTGAACTAATCTTTCTTTACTGTAAGTATAATGGCCAGTGGATTTTCCTCACTTCTACTGGAGTTGATTTTTTTTTTTTTTTTTTTTGCTTACCCAGTAAATGGCAAAGCAATGCAATGAAGAAATGCTACCCTTGAACTAACTTTTAACTAACTCGGTTAAAAGAATAAAGACACAGAGAGATGAAAAGGAAAAAATGACATACATTACTAAAGTCTTAGTGCAAGGATCTTGTAGAAGACCTGAAAAAAATTTAAATCTCTGATGACACAAAAATTTCCTTATTTATTCATTTGAAAGGTAGAGGGACAGCGGGAGATGGGGAGAAAAAGACAGAGGCAGATAAAGATAGATAACTGATCAATCAATAGACAGACAGATACATAGATTGGTTGATTTTTCAACTGCTGGTTCTGTCCCCAAATGGCTGCAATAGCCAGGGCTGTTGCTGTGCCAAAATCAAGAGCCAGGAGTTCCACCTATATTTCTCAAATGTGTGGCCAGGTCCCAAATAATGTAACCATCATCCACTGCCTTCCCAAGAACATTAGCAGAAAGCAGGCTTGGAAGGGGATAAGCTGGAGCTCAAAATAGTACTCTACTATTACTATATATAAGATGCCAGTTCCACCAGCAGTAACTTAACCCTGTGTGCCTCAACACCGGCCATAGGAGGCACAATTTTATTAATGTGTATAATAATACATATTATTATAATAATACAGTAATATGTATAATATTATTAAATATACATATAAATATATTATATTATATTACATCTATTATACATAAATATATATGAATATATAATGTAATATAATATATAACATATACATATAAATATATGTATAATATACATTTAAATTAATCTCAAAGTTTTTACAAATTATAAAAAATAAGTGAAAACAGTAGGCAATTTAAAGGAAACATGCCTGAGCAATACATAAAAGAAGAAATTTAAATGGCTAAAAAAACTATATGAAGGCATTTTGAAGTTCACTAATACAAGAAACAACAATAAACATGTTTATGAGCCACTATTTTTAATGATCAAATCAGAAAGAATTTTTAAGTGATAATACTCAACATTGCAATAATAGAAGAAAAAGGAATATCTTACACACTGCTGACTGGAGAACAAAGTAGCATAAGGTTTGTGTAACACATCTGACAACCAACACCAAAAGCTTTAAATAGCTCAAAAAATCAATTCTCCCTGTGGAAATGAAGAATTGAGCAGAGATTCAGTTCCATGTATAGTAATTGTAAAGAAAAATTAATGTGGGAAGTAAGTTTTATGCACCAAAATGTTTGTAACTGCTTTAAATATTACAGATAGAGATAGGCAAATTTGTATATACTTATACATAGACAGTTCACAAAACTGTCTATGTATAAGTAGCATACATGCATTAGCAAACATGAAAAAATATATATATATATTATATATAATATATTCTGTGAAACAAGTTTAAAGTGAAGTATTGCTGTTAGGTTCATTGTTACATATGCTCCAGTATCTAGCAGAGTACTTTTTCCAAAGTATAGAATATTGTCGCTCCCCCTCTTCGTGGGGGAACGACACTAAGCCCTGCCTAGGCTTCATATCCGAGTCACGGCACCATTATGTCCCTCCCCCTCTTCGTGGAGGAGCAACACAAGACCCTGCGCTGTTCTTTCGTCTGCTCGGCCCTCCCCGGGTTTGCTGCTGGTTCTTCCCGGGTTGGCTACTATCCCTTCCACCTCCGTGGAAGGGCAGTTCCCCCTGGCCGCATTCCCCACTTCCGCAGGGGAGCGGCACACCGCCGGCCGGCTCTTCTCGGGGGCTGCACAGGTGTTCCTTCAGCTAGATGTTCCCCATAGATGTTCCTGGTGCATGCCGTCTCTCTCCTCCTTTATAGTCCTCCTCCGCCAATCCCAACTCGGCTGCCCACACGCCGAGTACGCTGCTCTCCTCCAATCAGGAGCAAGTCCTACAGTTAATTGGTTGAACTGGAGGCAGCTGTGCGGAAGCTGTTTACTTCTCTCCCAGCGCCATATTGTGGGAGAGCAGATGCATAGAATAAGTCTTAATTCCAGTAACAGTCTAGTCCGGTTTGCTCCCCACAGATCCCCCTTTCTTTTTATTTTTGGCGTTGATACGCGCCTGTCTTCGGTGTCCCGCAGCACACACTCTGCTCTACTTGCTAGAGTTGCCACAGGCTCTTACAAGTCCTATCAATCAGGAAAACCGAATCCGGGTCCTCTCTTCGCCATTGTGAGGAGGTTTTTAGGCGCTGATGCGTGCCTGTGTTCGGTGCCCTGCAGCGCATGCTCTGCTCTGCTAGAACTGCCTGCAGGTGTTTACAAAACCTATCAGGCAAACCGAATCCAAGCCTTCTCATTGCCGTATTGTGGGGGAGACTTACTAGTGTTGGTTTGTGCCTATCTTCGGTGACCTGCAGCTCATACTCTGGTCGAGCTTTGCTGGCGCTTACCGCCTTAAATCAGGCAGACCGAATCCAAGCCTCCTAATTGTTGCATTGTGGGGAAGCTTTACTGATGTTAATTCGTGCCTGTCTTCGGTGACCTGCGGCTAGCCGCCCAGGTACTCATCGCCTCACTAATCGGGCAGACCGAATCCAAGCCTCCTAATTGGCATGTTGAGGGGAGGCCTTATTTTTCTCTATTTCTCTATCTCCGGGCATTTCTATTTCTCCCATTTTACTTCTGTCTGCCAACATTCCTATTTCTCTTTTACTTCTAAACTTCTGTTTCTCTTATCCCCGCAGCTTTCCGGCACCTCGCCCCGCCGGCGGGTTCCCGGCTCTGCGCCGCTTCAGCCCGCGCGCCTCTCTCATCTGCGCAGCTTCCCGGCTTTGCGCGGCTTGGCTTCGCGCGCTCCGCGGTCTCCACGCTTAACCCTTTCGCGTCTGAACCACGGCCTACGCCAGCGTTCCCTATCTATTCACGCCCCGTGCTCTCTCTGCACGTGGCGGCTTCCGCGAGTAACACAGCGTAGCTTGCGTCTCCGCCACTAGGATTCAATCTAAGTTCCCCGGGCTAGCCTGGCGAATTCAACCCAGCGTACGTCTCCGCCCCACGATTTGGCTTCCCGTCCTTTGCTCCCCGGGCTAATCAGACGGATCCCAATCTGGCTTACGTCTCAGCTTCTGGTTTCAACTTTTCGCCCCCTATTCCCGGGCTAACTTGAGAACCCCAAAGTGGCTTTCGTTTCCGCCTCGGCCTGCCCCCCGCGGCTTCAATTTCCCTAGCATTTTTCTCTACCCGGTATGTTTCCCCAAGCTTTCTTCCAACAATACTCCTCCCTCATTTCTCCTGGCCTCTCCCCACAGTCTGCATCCGAGTCTGTTTGTTCTAGCTTTCACTTTCGCTTTCGACCTTAGAGATTTCTCCCAGCTTCCCCCCGTAGTCCGTATCCGAGTCTATACCTAGGCTTTCAATAGCTTCTTCCGGCACCCTTTTCGTCCGGCTTTTCCCTAGG
Organism: Oryctolagus cuniculus; assembly: GCF_051225735.1. NCBI lineage: Eukaryota > Metazoa > Chordata > Mammalia > Lagomorpha > Leporidae > Oryctolagus > Oryctolagus cuniculus. The sequence continues at coordinate 27,767,778 of NC_142878.1, read as the reverse complement.
CTGTATGCTAGTCTCTCTCTCCGGTAATTTCCCTAGGCTGTTTGCTAGTCTCTCTCTCCGATATTTTCCCAATTCTTCCCGTTTCTTCCCCCCTAAGTTTGCTATCCGTCCTAGGTTTCTTATCCGAGTCAGGTTTCCTATCCGAGCTAGGTTTCCTATCCGAGTCACGGCACCATTATGTCGCTCCCCCTCTTCGTGGGGGAACGACACTAAGCCCTGCCTAGGCTTCATATCCGAGTCACGGCACCATTATGTCCCTCCCCCTCTTCGTGGAGGAGCAACACAAGACCCTGCGCTGTTCTTTCGTCTGCTCGGCCCTCCCCGGGTTTGCTGCTGGTTCTTCCCGGGTTGGCTACTATCCCTTCCACCTCCGTGGAAGGGCAGTTCCCCCTGGCCGCATTCCCCACTTCCGCAGGGGAGCGGCACACCGCCGGCCGGCTCTTCTCGGGGGCTGCACAGGTGTTCCTTCAGCTAGATGTTCCCCATAGATGTTCCTGGTGCATGCCGTCTCTCTCCTCCTTTATAGTCCTCCTCCGCCAATCCCAACTCGGCTGCCCACACGCCGAGTACGCTGCTCTCCTCCAATCAGGAGCAAGTCCTACAGTTTATTGGTTGAACTGGAGGCAGCTGTGCGGAAGCTGTTTACTTCTCTCCCAGCGCCATATTGTGGGAGAGCAGATGCATAGAATAAGTCTTAATTCCAGTAACAGTCTAGTCCGGTTTGCTCCCCACAGAATATGTGTTTCCTGAACGAATGTGTGAATGCAACTTTTCAACTTTCAAATGGATGCTCCATCATTTATATGACATACAGCACACACAGCAGACGACTTTATAATATGTAAATATCTCTTGCTGGCCACATTTTTCCTTAGCCTTTTTGAGATTATGTCTGGTATCTGTCATTACAGGGATGATTTAAACTCTGTTAGAGATTCAACAAAACATTTAGTAAGTATCTTCTAAATTTACTTTTTAACAACATGGGCAACGTCATTTTTCTATTTATGCTGTCAATGATCCTGAGTTTCCACCTGCTCCCAAGTAATAAGAAATTGATATTTCCTGACCTACCGCTCAGCTCTTAATCCCTGATTCTTTAAAGGCAGCATTGAACAATCTGTAGAGTGAGTCCTGGTCTTCATCCTGTGCCCTCAACTCAGAGATGCTACAGAAAGCAGAGACTCTCCTGCCACTGCCAAATGGGAATGTTTGGGAAGCTGGGCACTTGATGATATCATTGTTCCTACACTGAGAAACTGTGAAGTGAGGAGTTTTGCACATTTCAGTAGCTAGAATAAGAGGTACCAGGAGGGAGACTGATAAAGCACAGTTGCTTCTATGTCATATTTTCTTGACACGGAGCAAGGGGTTTTCAGAGATGGCGTTAGATGGAGTGCCAGGTGAACAAAAGTCGTAAACTCAGTCCCCATGTTATGTTTATTGAAGCAATTCTCTGAAACACGTCAGGCTTGCAGAGAAATTGTTCTTGCTCTCAACACTGCTCCTAGCCAGGGTGCAAGGCATGAGCCGCGATAGACATACCATTTTGTTAGACTACTGAGCCAACGATGTTGCTGCTCTAAGTGATGAAGCTGGAGGATCATCATCAAACTTAGCAGACAATGCAAATATCATCATGGGTGTGACACCAACACTGTCATTTTCCCCAGTGGGCTCTACTAACTGTTGTCAGGAAACACTGATTTGAGATGAGTGATAAGGTGCTGTTCCATTCTTTCATCACTGCAAATCTCGAGGGAAGTAACTTCTGGAACTGCTCCCAGAAGCTGCTCCCTTGGGCACTGGTCTGTATGCAGGGCAACTGGGGCCATTGTGCGTGGTACTGCGCTCAGTGCTTCCTGGGACTTTATTTCGCAGCCCAACCTTCAGCCCATTTCTTCCATCCTCATGGTGAATTATTGCTTAGGAGCCCAAATGTCCTTTCAGTCATCTGCTCTTGGCCAGGTTCCTTCAGTCCCCTTCTGAGATTGTGATTGTTTCCAAATCTATCCCCACTCCTATCTTTGCTGCTGAATCAATCACACAGCTGGCTTGCAGCCTGCCACAGGATTTATATAGATAAACAGGTAGATAGATATAGATAGTCCTAAGTGTTTTCTATATTCTGTAAATTCAAATTTAACTCTAGTTTGTGCTCTTAAGTAAAAAAAAGGAAAAGAAAAACAGTGAAGTTTCCCTCATTTTTCTTGTAAGTTAACTGATAAGAGAATTGGCCAGAAATTGGTAAAATAGAAATTTTATTTCTGTCCCACCACAATCTTCTATAATTAACGCTTGCCAGCTTAGAAATTCCAACCCAATTCTGAGAGGAAATAACTCCGTCTTCTGTTTCCCAGTGTTGCTAATGGAATTTTCTACTTGTGTACAAGTTCACATAAAAGACAGGCTTTTCAGCATAGAAGAACACCACAGTGTTCAGCTGGAGATTCAGCTTAGTTAAACATGAGAAAAGGAGCTATATATCCAGAAAAGGATGACCAGAGAGCACAGTAACTGATGAAGTTGGGAATAGAATTCCGGGCTCTGTATTCCATGGAGAAATAGTACCTCTCTTTTATTAACCCCCTAAAAAATTTAAGAATATTTTAATCATTGTACTTAAATATGTTACATTTTCACGTGGACTACTTCTATTGTAGCCAAGAATCATAGTGAGTTTTGGGTAGTTCTGTGAGTTCATTTCAGGTGAAACTCAGAAAATTTGCTGTACTAATTGACGAGTACATTTTATCTGTAAAAAGAAAAACTTACTTCTAAATTTTAATGGATTCATTAGGATTTCAATATTTTTCAGAATCAGTGAAGGGACCCTACAGGCACATGTAATGATAAGGGATAAACAACAAATATTACAATGGCAAAATAGGAGGAGGCCTACATATTATGATTTAAAGATGATACAATGACTCTTTCCTGAACACAAATTTCTCCTACGGTAACCACCTACTGAGTCATTAGTCTAGGCCTACGATGGTGCCTTCAGGAACTGTCTGGCAAATCTACTCTTATTACCAGCAGCGAGCAATACGTTCTGTTATTCAACTCTTATCACCACTCATCATTCATCATATCAGTGGACAATGTGTCTCCAAGAGAAGGTGGCACGAAAGGTCCTAAAAGAGTTTCTCTAATAATTACAGGAAAATACTAGTTCCAAAACTACCTCAGCGTGGTATATCTGCAAGCAAAGACCATCACATAGAATGTTGCCTTTGGGGGAATCTAAACAAAAAAGCAAAGCTGGCAGAAGGGGGTTTACGGAAAGACCCTAAAATCAAGCTCCTATGGTAAATTGATTAGGGACAACAGGGCAGTAAGTTGAAAATATAGTCATAGCCCCTTATCCAGAAGGGTTATGATCCAAGACTCCCACTGGATGCCTGAAATAGATATTGTGCTGAACCCTGAACCCTATATACTATGTACATACATACATACACACACACACAGACGGTAAAAGTTTAATCAATGAGTTAGGCACAGTAGATTATCAACAATAATTAGTAAAATAGGCATATCATAACAATACATTGTAACATGTATTATTAGAATATGGTATTTCTATCTTTCAAAATATCTTAATGTATGGTTTTACTCTTTTTGCTTAATATTTTCAGGCTGCCATTGACTGAAACCATGGAAACAAAACTACAAAAAAATGGACACCAGGGCAGTCAGTGGTAAGGTATCAGCTACAAACTAGGCAACGCATTCTTCATTTTACTTACAAGCAAAAGAGGTTTATTCTGGGGGCCAGCACTGTGGCATAGTGGGGAAAGCTGCTGTCTGCAGTGCCGGCATCCCATATGGACTCTGGTTCAAGCTTTGGCTGCTCCACTTACTATCCAGCTCTCTGCTAAGGCCTGGGAAAGCAGTAGAAGATGGCCCAAGTCCTTGCACCCATGCATTTGCATGGAGACCCAGAAAAAGCTCCTGGCTCCTGGCTTGGATCTGCTCAGCTCTGACTATTGCAGTCATTTGGGGAGTGGACCAGTGGATGGAAGACCTCTCTCTCTCTCTGCATCTGCCTTTTTTTTTTTTTTTTGAGTTTTACTTTTTTTTATTTGTTTTTTTTTTATCTTTTATTTAATGAATATAAATTTCCAAAGTACGACTCATGTGTTACAATGGCTTCCCTCCCATACCGTCCCTCCCACCCACAACCCTCCCCTTTCCCACTCCCTCTCCCCTTCCATTCACATCAAGATTCATTTTCTATTATCTTAATATACAGAAGATCAGCTTAGTATACATTAAGTATGGATTTCAACAGTTTGCTCCCACACAGAAACATAAAGTGAAAAATAATAGATGATTTTTTTAAATGATGATGAAATCAGATCAGACCTATTGTCATGTTTAATCCCAGTGAGAGTCAAGTTGGGAATTGATAATTTCTTTTTTTTTTTTTTTTTTTTACAGATCAGTTTAGTGTACATTAAGTAAAGATTTCAATCGTTTGCACCCCCATAGAAACACAAAGTGAAATATACTGTTTGAGTACTCGTTATAGCATTAAGCCTCAGTGTACAGCACGTTAAGGACAGAGATCCTACATGAGGAGTAAGTGCACAGTGACTCCTGTTGTTGACTTTACAAATTGACACTCCTGTTTATGGCATCAGTAATCTCCCTATGCACCAGTTATGAGTTTCCAAGGCTATGGAAGCCCCTTGAGTTCTCCGACTCTTATCTTGTTTAGACACAGTCATAGTCAAAGTGGAGGTTCTCTCCTCCCTTCAGAGAAAGGCACCTCCCTCTTTGAAGACCTGTTCTTTCCACTGGGATCTCACTCACAGAGATCTTTTTGCCAGAGTGTCTTGGCTTTCCATGCCTGAAATACTCTCATGGGCTTTTCAGCCAGATCCGAGTGCCTTTAGGGCTGATTCTGAGGCCAGAGTGCTATTTAGGACATCCGCCATTCTATGAGTCTGCTGAGTATCTCACTTCCCATGTTGGATCATTCTCCCCTTTATTTATTCTATCGGTTGGTGTTAGCAGATACTAGACTTGTTTATGTGCTCCCTTTCACTCTTAGTCCTTTCATTATGATCAATTGTGAACTGAAATTGATCACTTGGAATAGTGAGATGGCATTGGCACATGCCACCTTGATGGGATTGAATTGGAATCCCCTGGTATGTTTCCAACTCTACCAATTGGGGCAAGTCAGCCCGAGCATGCCCCAAATTATACATCTCTTCCCTCTCTTATTCCCACTCTTATGTTTAACAGGGATCACATTTCAGTTAATTTTCAACACTCAAGAATAACTGTGTGATAATTACAGAATTAAACCAGTCATATTAAGTAGAACAGACAAAAAAAAATACTATGAGGGATAATGTATTAAGTTGTCCATTAGCAGTCAGGGCTATGCTGATCAAGTCACCATTTCTCATAGTGTCCATTTCACTTCAGGAGGTTTCCTTTTTGGTGTTCAGTCAGTTGTCACCGATCAGGGAGAACATATGGTATTTGTCCCTTTGGGACTGGCTTACTTCACTCAGCATGATGTGTTCCAGATTCCTCCATTTTGTTGCAAATGACTGGATTTCGTTGTTTCTTACTGCGGTATAGTACTCTAAAGAATACATATCCCATAATTTCTTTATCCAGTCTACCATTGATGGGCATTTAGGTTGGTTCCAGGTCTTGGCTATTGTGAATTGTGCTGCAATAAACATTAGGGTGCAGACCGCTTTTTTGTTTATCAATTTAAACTCCTTTGGGTAAATTCCAAGGAGTGGGATGGCTGGGTCGAACGGTAGGGTTATATTCAGGTTTCTGAGGAATCTCCAGACTGATTTCCATAGTGGCTTGACCAGTTTGCATTCCCACCAACAGTGGGTTAGTGTCCCTTTTTCCCCACATCCTCGCCAGCATCTGTTGTTGGTAGATTTCTGTATGTGAGCCATTCTAACCGGGGTGAGGTGAAACCTCATTGTGCTTTTGATTTGCATTTCCCTGATTGCTAGTGACCTTGAACATTTTTTCATGTGCCTGTTGGCCATTTGGATTTCCTCTTTTGAAAAATGTGTATTGAAGTCCTTGGCCCATCTCTTAAGTGGGCTGTTGGTTTTGTTTTTGTGGAGTTTCTTGATCTCTTTGTAGATTCTGGTTATTAACCCTTTATCTGTTGCATAGTTTGCAAATATTTTTTCCCATTCTGTTGGTTGTCTCTTCACTCTCCTGACTGTTTCTTTTGCAGTACAGAAACTTCTCAATTTGATGCAATCCCAATAGTTGATTTTGGCTTTGACTGTCTGTGCCTCCCGGGTCTTTTCCAGAAATTCTTTGCCTGTGCCAATATCTTCAAGGGTTTCTCCAATGTTCTCTAATAACTTAATGGTGTCAGGACATAGATTTAGGTCTTTAATCCACGTTGAGTGGATTTTTGTGTAAGGTGTAAGGTAGGGGTCTTGCTTCATGCTTCTGCACATGGAAATCCAGTTTTCCCAGCACCATTTATTGAATAGCCTGTCCTTGCTCCAGGAATTAGTTTTAGATCCTTGATCAAATATAAGTTGGCTGTAGATGTTTGGATTGATTTCTGGTGTTTCAGTTCTGTTCCATTGGTCTATCCATCTGTTTCTGTACCAGTACCATGCTGTTTTGATTACAACTGCCCTGTAGTATGTCCTGAAGTCTGGTATTGTGATGCCTCCGGCTTTGTTTTTGTTGTACAAGATTGCTTTAGCTATTCGAGGTCTCTTGTGCCTCCATATGAATTTCAGCATCATTTTTTCTAGATCTGAGAAGAATGTCTTTGGTATCTTGATTGGGATTGCATTGAATCTATAAATTGCTTTTGGGAGAATGGACATTTTGATGATGTTGATTCTTCCAATCCATGAGCATGGAAGATTTTTCCATTTTTTGGTATCCTCTTCTATTTCTTTCTTTAAGGTTTTGTAATTTTCATCGTAGAGATCTTTAACGTCCTTGGTTAAGTTTATTACAAGGTATTTGATTGTTTTTGTAGCTATTGTGAATGGGATTGATCTTAGAAGTTCTTCCTCAGCCATGGCATTGCTTGTGTATACAAAGGCTGTTGATTTTTGTGCATTGATTTTATATCCTGCCACTTTGCCAAACTCCTCTATGAGTTCCAATAGTCTCTTAGTAGAGTTCTTTGGATCCTCTAAGTACAGAATCATATCGTCTGCAAAGAGGGATAGTTTGACTTCTTCCTTCTTGATATGTACTCCTTTGATTTCTTTTTCTTTTCTGATGGCTCTGGCTAAAACTTCCAGAACTATGTTAAATAGCAGTGGCGAGAGTGGGCATCCCTGCCTGGTGCCAGATTTCAGTGGAAATGCTTCCAACTTTTCCCCATTCAATAGGATGCTGGCTGTGGGTTTTTTATAAATTGCTTTGATTATATTGAGGAATGTTCCTTCTATACCCAATTTGCTTAGAGTTTTCATCATGAAAGGGTGTTGAATTTTATCAAATGCTTTCTCTGCATCAATTGAGATAATCATATGGTTTTTCTTCTGCAGTCTGTTAATGTGGTGAATCACATTGATTGATTTGCGAATGTTGAACCATCCCTGCATACCAGGGATGAATCCCACTTGGTCTGGGTGGATGATTTTCCTGATGTGTTGTTGTATTCTATTGGCCAGAATTTTATTGAGGATTTTTGCGTCTATGTTCATCAGGGATATTGGTCTGTAATTTTCTTTCAGTGCTGCATCTTTCTCTGGCTTAGGGATTAAGGTGATGCTGGCTTCATAGAAAGAATTTGGGAGGACTCCCTCTTTTTCGATTGTTCTGAATAGTTTGAGAAGAAATGGGATTAGTTCTTCTTTAAATGTCTGGTAGAATTCAGCAGTGAATCCATCTGGTCCTGGGCTTTTCTTTGTTGGGAGGGCCTTTATTACTGTTTCAATTTCTGTTTCAGTTATGGGTCTATTTAGGTTTTCTATGCCTTCATGGTTCAATTTTGGTAGATTGCATGTGTCCAGGAATCTATCCATTTCTGATAGGTTTTCCTGTTTGCTGGCATACAGGTCCTTGTAGTAATTTCTGATGATTCTTTTTATTTCTGTGGTGTCTGTTGTTACGTTTCCTTTTTCATCTCTGATTTTATTGATTTGTGTCTTTTCTCTTCTTTTTTTAGTTAGTTGGGCCAATGGGGTGTCAATTTTGTTTATTTTTTCAAAAAACCAGCTTCTCGCTTGGCTGATTTTTTGTAATGTTTTTTTGGATTCAATCCTGTTAATTTCTTCTCTGATTTTAATTATTTCTCTTCTCCTACTAGATTTGGGTTTGGTTTGCTGCAGTTTTTCTAGGTCCTAGAGGTGCGCTGAAAGCTCATTTATTTGGTACCTTTCCAATTTCTTGGTATAGGCACCTATTGCTATAAATTTGCCTCTCAATACTGCTTTTGCTGTATCCCATAAGTTTTGATATGTTGTGTTGTTGTCTTCATTTACTTCCAGAAAGTTTTTGATTTCTCTTTTGATTTCTTGAATGACCCAGTGTTCATTCAGGAGCATGTTGTTCAGTCTCCATGTGTTTGCATACTTTCTGGGGTTTCCTGAGTTGCTAATTTCCAGCTTCATTCTGCTGTGGTCTGAGAAGCTGCATGGTATGATTCTAATTCTTTTAAATTTGCTGAGACTTGCTTTATGGCCTAGTATGTGATCATTCCTAGAGAAGGTTCCATGCGCTGCTGAGAAGATTGTGAAGTCTGTAGATGTAGGGTTGAAAGTTCTGTAGATATCTGTTAGATCCATTTGGGCAATAGTGTCAATTAAATCTGCTGTTTCCTTGTTGATCTTCTGTCCGGATGATCTGTCTATTTCTGAGAGTGGAGTATTGAAGTCCCCCAGTACTATTGTATTGGAATCTAAATCTCCCTATAAGTCCCTTAACATATCTTTTAAATAGACCGGTGCCCTTTAATTAGGTGCATATACATTTATAATAGTTACATCTTCCTGTTGAATTGAACCCTTAATCATTATATAGTGTCCTCTTTGTCTCTCTTAACAGTTTTTGTATTAAAGTTTATTTTGTCTGATATTAATATGGCTACACCTGCTTTTTTTTGGTTTCTGTTGGCATGGAATATCTTTTTCCAACCTTTCACTTTCAGTCTGCATGCCTCTTTGTTAGAGAGATGTGTTTCTTGTAGGTAACAAATAGTTGGGTTGTGTTCTGTGAGCCAGTCAGCCAAACGGTGTCTTTTAACTGAAGAATTCAGACCATTAATGTTCAATGTGTCTATTGATACGTAGTGACTTTGCCCTGCCATTTTCCCGGAAATATTTTCTAGTATATGCTTTGAGCTTCCCATGCTCTTTTACTGGTAGGTGTTCTTCCTTTCCCTTCTTTCATATTGATGGCCGTGTTTCTGTGTTTCTGAGTGTAGCACATCTTTAAGTATCTTTTGCAGGCCGGACGAGTGGCCACAAAGTCTTTCAATTTCTGTTTGCTATGAAAGGTCTTTATTTCACCTTCATTCACAAATGAGAGCTTGGCAGGATATAATATTCTGGGCTGGCAATTTTTCTCTCTTAGCACCTGTGCTATGTCTCGCCATTCCCTCCTAGCTTGTAGGGTTTCTGATGAGAAGTCAGCTGTGAGTCTGATTGGAGATCCTCTGAGAGTAATCTGACGTTTCTCTCTTGCACATTTTAGGATCTTTTCTTTATGTTTCACTGTGGTAAGTTTAATTACCTCGTGTCGTGGTGAGGATCTCTTTTGGTCAGGTTTATTGGGGGTTCTATGAGCTTCCTGTACTAGGATATCTCTGTCCTTCTCCAAACCTGGAAAGTTCTCTGCTAGTATCTCACTAAAAAGGCCTTCCAATCCTTTCTCTCTCTCCATGCCTTCAGGAACTCCTAGAACTCGAATGTTGGTTTTTTTAATAGTATCCTGTAGATTCCCAACAATATTTTTTAGATTTCTAATTTCCTCTTCTTTTCTTTGGTTTGACTGTATGTTTTCCTGTGCTCTATCTTCTAAGTCCGATATTCTCTCTTCTGCTTCACCCATTCTGTTTTTAAGGCTTTCTAATGTGTTTGTCATTTGATCTATTGAGCTCTTCATTTCATTTTGATTTCTCTTCACTATTACACTTTCCTGTTCTACTAGTTTCTGAGTTTCATTTTGACTCTTCCTTAAAATTTCATTTTCACGAGAGAGATTTTCAATCTTGTCCATTAAGGATTTCTGTAGTTCAAGGATTTGCTTTTGAAAACTTCTAAATGTTCTTATCACAAATTTTTTGAAATCCGTATCTTGCATTTCTTCTATCTCGTCATCTTCATACTCTTGGCTTGGGGTGTTTTGCTTATTTGGAGGCATCATAGTGTCATCGTTGATCTTGCTCCCTCTATTTCTGTGTTTGTTACTCGGCATAGTTAATTCTTCTTGCGTCACTGTGCGTTTTTTTCTTTCTTTTTTTTTTTTTTTTTATACTGTGTCCGTGTTAAGTGGACTGCCTGCTGTTGGAGGAGCCTTGGAGGCTTGAGATGGGTGCGGCCTGAGAGCTCTGCCTGGTTCTTCCTGGTTAAGGGTGTGCAAAGGTGACACCCTCAGGTTATGCGTGGTAAATCTCTCTCTTTTTATTTATTTATTTATTTTATTTATTCAGGGGGTAAGTAACACCGCAGGGCAGGGCTGTGCAGAATTGATGGTATTTAGCTTCCAGTCTTTGGCTCCTCTGGACTCCCACTGGGTTGCCTAGGCTACTGAATTGTAGTGACTCAGTTCCTTAGCTCTCCCCCATTGATATGTAAATCCAGAGAGGAGGCCTGCTCTTTGTCTCTTGGGAATTCTTCAAGCCTTGCAGCCTTGTAACCTTTGCAAGGTTAGGGGGAAGAGAAACCCCGAAGCTTTTTTTTTTCCTTCTTTCCGGTAGTGAGTTTGCTACACTTTCCGGCCCCCCTCTAGATTCTGACCCCCGTTTCCCCACCAATGTCTCGGGTTATTGAGCTCACCTCCCCTTCCAGCGCCGATGTGTGGACTCGGAGCCCTGAGCGTCCCAAGTCTCCCCGCTGTTGTCTGTGTGGCATGCACTCCCCTTGGAGCACTGGCGCGCAGACCCTGGGGCTTCTGCGGCTCGGTCCCGCGACTTGGCTTCAGCGCGGTGGGCGACCTTGTTCTCCCAGTAGGTCCTCCGATTCACGATTCCCGTGCAATTTTTTCCTGGCTTTTTTTTTCTGCGGCTACCGTAACTCCCCTTTTATTAAACTAAATTTTCCGGGACTATTGGTGCGCGCCCTCACTATTCCGCCATCTTGGCTCCGCCCCTGCATCTGCCTTTGTAACTCCACCTTTCAAATAAATAAATATGCTTAAAAAGATTTATTTTGTTTACAATATTGGAGGGTCATAGCCCAAGACTGGGCAGGCCTGATGGTTCATTCCCAGTGTGGTGATGGTGTTCTTTCTGAGGGAGACTGAGGGCGGTACAGAGCATCGTATGGTAAGACCTAAGGAGTACACACATGCCTACCTGTATGTCTCTATCTCCTCCCATAGAGCCACCAGGCAAAACATTCCTGGAAACAAGCTGAGAGACCAATCATTTCAACTTGTCTTTAATGCCAGAATGAATCTTTCCCTATTAGGATCAAAGCCCACGGTGATTCTTAACAGAATGTATGGTCCGATCTTTCAGAGAGCTAAATTGATTATTACGTGCTAACCACGCATGTGGTCAGACTAAGAAAGCCACTTTTCATTTATATCTGGGCCCAGCAGGGCCTGAGTGGACAGTACAAACAGCCTATGGGTCATACTTTAAGAAATGCCATACTAGGATACTAAAAGCCTATAAAAATATCCCACCATGTATTGTAAAAATGATAAAAACATAGAAATGACATTTTATTCAAGGAATTTTTAAAAAATATCTATTAATATAAACGTTTCAAAAAAGTAATTTCACTGATCAGAAAATATGTCATATAATTAATTTTGGGATCAAAAACATTTAAATAATCCCCAGATATAATAAAAATTGGTTTATTATTATTTAGCAACAATATTGATTTTCACATGAAAGTATACACTTATATAGGTTTATTTATTGAATATTTTGCAATACAGCAAACATTTTTATTTCTATTAATGAGGATCATTAATTTCTGGTCATCTGCACTAGGGGCCCAGTTTATTTGTAACACAGCAATAAAAGCATTTGAAATCACGGAACTGAAAAGGAAATGTGGGAGTTGGTGGAAAAGTGCATATAATTTGTGCTTTTCTTATGTTTTACTCTGCTGAGCTCATCCTGGGCCCATGGTTCCCGAGTAGGTTGTGTCTTTGGACAATGCAATAACACCCCAGAGCAACCATACAGCCTTGAAAATCTCTGCCTTCTTAGCTTCTAAGGAAGGTAAAATGCAGCTTTTTATTAATCAAAAAGGACCTCTTCATGTCAAATTAATAAAGTTTCCCAAATTGACAACTTCCAATTTGGTACTTTCCTACTTTTTTCTCTCACTTCTCCAAATAAATGCTGAGAAACAAAGAAGACATTAGATGAGAATGGGCTTGTTCTTGATTGCCCCTTAGGGTGACGTTCTCACTTCTCAGCACATTCTACGAAAAAATGTAGCAAAAATAGCTTACTATTCCCCATAGTAACATTTTATAGACTTTAAATATAAATTTATTTCAATATAGATTTATTTTCCTAAAATTGATGACATCTTAAAACTGTAAATCCTCTTTTTCTTTCTTTTTTTTTTTAAGAGGTCAGTTATTTAATGAGACGTCCTAACTCCAGTACTTTCTGCACAGGATTCACCAAATTGTGCAGAGTGATGCTTCGTAGCATTATCCAACCAAATTGATCTGACTTAACAAAGGAGAAAGAATTTTATGTAGGATGCAATTTGCAATTTGGAGCATGCAGTCAAATAGCAGTCTCATCAGGATGGTCTTCCTGGAGCCATTGTGCTGACCAGCCACAATGAAAAATCCTATCTGAGCAGTATTCAAAGGATTAGCATATTCCAACATTAGCACACTCCGACTTTCCACAGTTCATTACGACAGCTGAAGGGCATTGGTACTTTAAAAATTTCCTATGTATTCTTCTAAACTTTCTCTTTGATCAGGTTAGAATAGAAATGTCAAACTTCCACTGATAATTGTAACCAGAAATAAGGCAATGCAAACATACTAAGAGAATGCTAAGTATATTAAACAAGAAACAACGGTGCTGCAGTGGTCAGTTATGTAACTCTATATAAGCCTCATTGGTCTTTTATCTTAATATCTTATACATTTTCTTATAACCACTATAAATTATGAACTGGAAAATGGAGTTTACGATACATGTTCCTGGGGGGGTAGAGCCAGTTAAGTCGCCACTTGGGATGCCCCATCCCGTACCAGAGTGCTTGGGATTGAGTCCCATCTCCACTTCTGGTCCACCTTCCTGCTATTGGGTTCCCTGCAAGGCAGCTGTTGATGCTTCAGGTAACTGAGTCCCTACCTGCCACATGACAGACCCAGCTGGAGTTCCTGTTTCCTGACTTTGGTCTGGCCCAGCCCCGGCATCTGAGGAAATGAGCAGACACTGTTGATCTACCATTCAAACAAACTTTTCAAAAAATTACAAATTACTAATAAACAGATTATTTTTTATATGTCATAAATATATAAGAACAGAGTTTAATTCATATAAATCCCAAAGTTGACATTTCTAAGTGACAGAAATGCAATTATGTTGACTAAAATGCAATCTCATGATCACACATTTTGCCTGTTAATGTACGTAAAACATTTTTAATTGGGAAAAGCAAAGCAAATTCTTGAGAAATAAGAAAAGTACCATGTCATAAATTTTTTCTTTCATTTCTTTTTTAGATTATTTGAAAGGCAAAGAAATGGAAAGAGAGAAAGAGAGGAGAGAGAGAGATTTTCCATCTGCTAGTTCACTCCCCAGATGCTCACAACAGCCAAGGTGGGGAGCCAAGTACTTGAGCCATTATCTACTGCGTCTCAGTGTGCATACCAGAAATAACCAGAGTCAGGATGCTATCCAGGAACTCTGCTATGGGCTGCGGGCCTCCAAACAGCATTTAGCTAATAGCTCCAACAGTCTTGCCAGAAATGTATAACATCTTGATAAAAAATTAATAAGCCTTGGTGACCATAGTAAATAACTAGATTAATTCTTCTCAATGAATAGCAATCACTGGGTGGAAGAAAGGGAGGGAGTTAACCAGGGAGAGAAAGAGTAAAGATACAAGGAAACTAAGAGGGAAAAAAAAAAAAAAAACTGGACATAATGACAGAAGGCGGGAACTTGGGGAGGAATTAGTGCAGTAAGTGCAGGGAGGATATGAAGACCTGAAAAGGAGTTAACTTGACAAGATGCACAACGAAAACAGCAACTGAAAAGGAGCATATGTAGGGGCAGAGGGTGGTTAATTATTAACAGACTCTAATGATTTTAAATTTCTGGTGATCAAGATGTTCAATAGGTACTTGTTGAAACAACAAAATTATAAAGTAATAGGACAACTACTGCAGGAGGCGTCTAATATCTATGACATTTATATGGGGGAGGCATAAACCAATCGCTGTGTATTGAGATAACTGAATTTTTTAGCTAGATTTAAAAAAAAAAAACTTTTACTGCAATCCAAATGTTAAAGAATCTGTGTTAGGGAAAATAAGTTTAGTTCATAAATAGAGCACTGCATATAAATAATAAAGAGGAGCAGGTAATGATAGTGAGATTTATTTTAACCCTGATACATTAATTCTGTGGTTAAAAGATACATAGAAACATATAATAAAATGCATTTTTCAAATTTTATAGCAATAAAATCACATCTGTGAAGTCTTAATATGGAAACATAAAATATGGGTTTAAATAAATGTTGGATATTACAAAAAATTCATGGAAATGGAATTTAAAATATATTTATTTTGATATAAAATTAGAAATTTATACATAATGGAAAATACACTATGAAAAATGCATGGATTTAAAATTTTTGCAACCAAAATAAACTTATCTTTTAATTCCATTTTCCACAATATTTCTGAAACACCCTTATATTTCTCTAGAATCAGTTTTTCAAGTTGGAGTTTTCAAAATTCAAATCATGATTTAGTATTATCACTGCATTTTTGGTAGTTCATATCTGTTAAATTTATTTCACCTTTATTAAGAGACTTGAAGATCTACATTTAAAGGCAAATAATATTATATACACATATATATGTTTATGTATACATATATATATATCAATGAACATGTTGGATATATATATATGCTGGAAGAGTGAGACACAATTTGAAGAGAATTAGTTTCTGCTAATTAGCTTCTGTAGGTTGGACAACACTGACTTCCTCAAAGTAGAAATTCTTTTCTTCAGCATGACAACAACGTACACAATATTAAACATATGGCTCTGCTTCTTCTACCATAAACAATGAAATTACCTCCTCTTGATGCACCTAGCGGAAGAGAAGTTCCATTTCTTGTCCGAGGCATCACATTTCAGACATACACTTTTCCCTCACAATTCTTTTTGGAGGTCATTCTCAGGTGAAGCTGTAATGTGGGGACTTAATGTTCTTTCCCGTTAGTTTTGGTAAAATCTCCACCATATGAATTCTCAGAATATATTGCAACACTGCTTAAATTATATCCGAAACCACAACTTGAATTTTTTTCATTGACACCCAGGTAGTTTTTATAAATGCGGAAATGCCTGATGAACTGGGAATCATTAGGAAATAACTGACCTTCATTCTTGAGCCCAAGAGATCAGGTAAATTATTCACTTTTGATCACTTAAAAGATAAATATGAACAAAAATATTCAAAGCCATTAGGCTCCATCCAAGAATAATGGAGGAGTACAAGTAAAATGTTTCCAGA
Organism: Oryctolagus cuniculus; assembly: GCF_051225735.1. Taxonomy (NCBI): domain Eukaryota; kingdom Metazoa; phylum Chordata; class Mammalia; order Lagomorpha; family Leporidae; genus Oryctolagus; species Oryctolagus cuniculus. Next base: position 27,751,881 of record NC_142878.1, on the reverse strand, counting down.
AATCAAAGACACACAATTTGAGGGGGATGCAAATGTTAAGGCGGTTTGTTGCCTTTAACAACCAGTAAACACACGTTTCTTTCAAATTTGCTTTATAATTCCCATTTAATATTCAACATGACTTTATACTCAGATATTGTCTTCTGCATGGTGATGGTCAATACTTCATGAAGATTCAAAAATCTTCATTTTGGTTGCAAAATTACAGCAGCAAAGAGAGGCAGCCTGTCAAAGGCTTCTTGTTAGCTCATGGACAGGACGAAATGATTGCTCCAACACTGCATAAAAACACTTGAATGCCACAGAGGAAAGTTTCAATGTTCCATTCTCAAATTGTCCTTGGATCCCTAATGCTTCTATTCAATGTTGCTGTGATGTAAGCCTTTGATTTTCAACAAATTTATCATGCAGAATTATATCCAAACAGTAAACTAGAATGTATTAAATACATGGGAAAATGAGGGGAAGGAAAAGGATTTAAGTATATTTGGATCTTTGCTTTCCAGAAATATCATGAAAGAAGCCTAATTGTATTTGATTAGAGTAACGTAAGACTCATAATTACATTAGAAGTCAACCCATTTTAGCAGTAGTTCACAACCAAATCTTCTAGATAGTCTGCTTACTTGTACTGTTTTTGATAATACATTTATCCATGATCTTCAGTGGAAGGAGGGTTGGAAATGTGTTTTATACTCTGAAAGTTGGTATTTTTTATATCTGAAGTTTTGCTTATTCAAAATACTATGAAATTTTAAATGAGCATTTTCAATATATTAATATTTATAATTTTCTAAATATTCAGAATGCAAACATACAATTGAGTTTAAAATGTTTAATTCAATGATTAATGCACAACTCTTCCACTAATATGCATTATTGGAGCAAAATTAATTATATGCAATTAATTTCTAAAATTATCATATTTATCATATAACATAATTTTGTAAAATGTAACAAAATAAAATAAAACCATAATGTGTTTTCATATTCTAATTGCACATTTTCTAAATCTCAAATACTATAATATTTTGGTAGCATTGTCCAGTAAAGCAATATGGAATGTTATAGATTTGCTTTCTCCAATATGGTAGTTCTCAGCAATATATGATTATTGAGCATATGATTAAGGAAATAAATTTTTTACTTATTTAAATTCAGTAAATTTATATTTAAAAAATTGTTACTGCCAGTGTCATGATATTGCACATAATTGCCTTTAAATATTTGATGGAAATTCAAAGAAATATTACTTTATTGTTGATCTAACTTAAAAATCCATGTATAGTTATAATTTTCTGCACAATAATATGCCCTGCTATTTGTGTCAAACCAAAATAAGTGAGTCCTTACTTTTAAATGAAATGAATAAGCCATACTTCTAAAACCCAGAAGAATCACCGCCATTAGTTGTGCCATTACAAAAATAGAACGTCTTATGTAGCTACCAACAATTCTTTCTCTCCCAAAAAGCCATCTTAGTTATATCACCTCTTGCTTAAACAAATCAATTATTCAGAAGATCTTTTTAAGGGTCCAATAGATAAGTACTGAACATGAAAGACCCTGAAAAACAAAGCAATCTTGAACAATAAAAACAAAGGTAGAGGCATCAGAATTCCAGATATCAAGATATACAATAGGGATATTTTAACCAAAAAAACATAGTACTGGCATCAAAGTAGACAGATAGGCCAATGGTATAGAAAAAAAAACAGAAATAAATTCATACATCTACAACCATTTTACATCTGACAAAGGTGATATAAACTTTCCCTCGAGAAAGGACAGCCTCTTCAGTAAATTGTATTTGGAAAATTAGATTTCCACATGCAGAAGTTTGAAACAGGACACATACCTTATTTCCTACACACAAAAAATCAACTCAAATGTTCTCCCATGTCACAAAGTTAAAGAACATATTATGCAGTATCACTGGCTCAGAATGAATTCAGCACTATTTTCCTCCTTTAAGATGAACAAGTTGGAAGAAAACATTCCAATAGAAATCTGATGGAGTCAAACAGTTCTGAGTTCATTCCAACTTTCACTTGTTTTCTAGGTGAAGGTGGATAAGTTATTTCCTGATTTCTAAAAAGAGTACATGGTGTTATAAGGATAATGTGACAATATATTAAGAGATTAATAAATATATAGTGAACATACAGTGAAGAAAAATCTCTCCAAAACAGGGGCTAAGGGAAGGTTTGTCACAAAGCGGAGTAAATGGGTGGAATTCAACACCATGGCTTCAGTATTGGGTGCAAATAGAAAAACAAAGTTTAAGACTCACTTGAGAGTGCACCTGGAATTCAAAGGGTGATTCCAGAGCCCATAGGGCAGGTAAGTTCAGAGCAACAAGAAAATCACCCATACCAAGAATTTGCAATGGCAGGCTGCAAAAGAAATCTAGTATATTTAAATAGTGGAATAGCAAGAAGTTTTCTTTAACAACAGCAGAAACATAGACACAGCCTGTGGTTTACTTTTATTTCGGGACTATAACTGCAACAGGCAAGGTCTGACACTATGCATTTAGGCACAACAAATACTTATCTTCTTTGAATTTTTTTGTCACCTTTCTCCACTATCTGTCACAGTGTTCCTACCATGAAAGCATTAATTTTCTCACAACCTTGTAAAACTTAGTGCCTTTTAAAGATTTACTTAATCCTTTTCTAGTAAGCTTCTGTCCCATCCACTACTCCAAAATCGTCTGTCACTGATATGTGAGTTGTAGTTTCAATGTTCTTTTTATTCTCAGTTCTCAAGTTTCTATGCTTTGAGCACTTTGAAAGTTTTGTTTCTTCTCTTGTCCTTCGTCTGCAGGATGTTTGGCTTGAATCATTCCTCTTGTTTATGTTTCTTTTTTTTTTTTAACTTTTATTTAATGAATATAAATTTCCAAAGTACAGAATATGGATTACAATGGCTTCCCCCCCATACCGTCCCTCCCACCCGCAACCCTCCCCTTTCCCACTCCCTCTCCCCTTCCATTCACATCAAGATTCATTTTTGATTCTCTTTATATACAGAAGATCAGTTTAGCATACATTAAGTAAAGATTTCAACAGTTTGCTCAAACACAGAAACATAAAGTGAAAAATACTGTTTGAGTACTAGCTATAGCATTAAATCACAATGTACAGCACACTAAGCACAGAGATCCTACATGAGGAGTAAGTGCACAGTGACTCCTGTTGTTGACTTAACAAATTGACACTCTTGTTTATGGCATCAGTAATCACCCTAGGCCCTTGTCATGAGCTGACAAGGCTATGGAAGCCCCCTGAGTTCACTGACTCTGATAATTTTTAGACAAGGCCATGGTCAAAGTGGAAGTTCTCTCCTCCCTTCAGAGAAAGGTACCTCCTTCTTTGATGACCCATTCTTTTCACTGGGATCTCACTCGTGGAGATCTTTCATTTAGGTTTTTTTTTTTTTTTTTTTTTTTTCCCAGAGTGTCTTGGCTTTCCATGCCTGAAATACTCTCATGGGCTTTTCAGCCGGATCCGCATGCCTTAAGAGCTGATTCTGAGGCCAGAGTGCTGTTTAGGACATCTGCCATTCTATGGGTCTGCTGTGTATCTCACTTCACATGTTGGATCATTCTCTCCCTTTTTTTATTCTATCAGCTAGTATTTGCAGACACTAGTCTTGTTTATATGTTTCTTAAATAAAAATACACTCCTGGAGCTATCATCGTGGCGCGGTGGGTTAAGTGCTTGTGACACTGGCATCCCATATTGGAGTGCCGATTTGAATCCTGGCTTCTCCACTGGCAACCAGCTAACTGTTAATACAACAGGAAGGCAGTGGATGATGACCCAAGTATTTGAGTCCCTGCCATCCATGTGGGAGACCTGGAAGAGTACCTGACTCCTGGCTTTAGCCTGGAAATTCATGCTTTTGCAGGCATTTAGAGGATGAACCAGAGGATGCACAAACACTCTCTCTCTCTCTCTCTCTCTCTCTCTCCCCCTCTCTCTCTCTCCCTCTCCCTCTCCCTCTCTCTCTCTCCCTCTCCCTTTCCTCATAGCCTGTCACTTTGCCTTCTAAATAAATAAATCACAAACTATAGAAATGATCACTACAACTCTTACTTAAGAAAACACACTCCAAATACCTTTCTTGAAACTCCTGTATCTTATCTCTTTAGAATTTCACAGCTCCAATGATCATCTCTACCCAGCTGATTTTTAACTTCGTGTTTTACATCAACTTCTTCAACTACAGCACCTGATATGGTATAAGTGCCTCTGTACTCCCTCCCCTCAAAACACATATGTTGACATGTGGACATAGAAGGAGGTGTTACTGAGAGGCAAGACCATTTCTACAGAAATGGGCCTTGGCCAGTTAAAAGTAAACATTTAAATTGATAAGCTACCCAAGTTTATAGGATTTTGCTAACAGTATTCTGAAGACAGTAAGATGTCTTTTTCATAAATTACTGCTAATTTGTACTCTCAATAAGTAGTGCCATAGTGAAAGAAACTTTGCTCTCAAGAGGACATTTGATATTGCCAGGAAGCATTTCTGGTTGTCACACTTTAGATGCTGCTGGCATTCTGTGAGTAGAAGTCAAGAATGCTGCAACACATCCTCCAAAGTACAGAACAGGACTTCACAGCACAGAATTATCCATCACAAAATAACAATAGTGCTAAGGTCAAGAAATTGCATCCTCAATAATTTCCAGACAACTCAATGGCAATGCGTCAACATTAGCTTTAGAGAGAAATTACCATAAGGTTAGCAACGCAACGCGGTCATTTGTTAACTGATGGTTTTGTAGATCACTAGTCTGGCCCAGTATACTGGGCTCTGCTTTAGTAATGAAAAGACCAAAGCCAATATGTCAGTCAGGATGAATTCTCATCATAAGTTTCAATGGGGGAAAATTTACTCCCAAATGAGTTGTTACCAGAATTCAGTGCCTTAAGACTACAGAACAGAAGTTCCAGGTTCTTTGCTGGCTGTCAATCAGAGACTGCATTCTCTTCTGAGAAGTGAGAGGTATCCCCATGTGGCCTGATCATAAGTACTATAATACAATTAGAACTACCCGGAGAGAGAGTTCACAATTCAAATAAACTCCTGCTAGTACGCATAAGAAAACACTGCAAACCTGCAATGTGTATTCCATCTTTCTTGTGCTTTTCATCTCCAACTCCCATTTCTATCACCAGCCCAGGAAAACTCAATCCTCTTAGGAGCTCAAGTGATGAAGTCAAGCCCACATAAATAATCTGTATTTTTAAAGTCAACTGGGGGCCTGTGCTGTGGCACAGCAGGTTAAAGCCCTGGACTACAATGCTGGCATCCCATATGGGCGCTAGTTCTAGTCCCTGCTGCTCTATTTCTGATCCAGCACTCTGCAATGGCCTGGGAAAGCAGAAGAAGATGGCCCAAGTCCTTGGGCCCCTGCACCCACGTGGGAGACCTGGAAGAAGCTCCTGGCTCCTGGCTTCGGATTAGTACAGCTCCAACCATCACAGTCATCTGAGGAGTGAACCAGAGGATGGAAGACCTCTCTCTCTCGGGCTCTACCTCTCTCTGTAATTCTGCTCTTCAAATAAATAAAATAAATCTTAAAAAAAAAATAAAGCCAACTGTGCCATACAGTTAACCTAACCAAAGCAATACAATCTCTCATACCCACGTGTGAGGGATTCTGGAGTATGTAGAATATGGTTGTCCCTATATGCAGAACTGAATTCATAGTATTCCTTTGCAAATCACCCCTTCCTTGCACTCCTGTTAAAACCAGTATCTTCTCAGTCAGGAGGACCACAGTCTTTCTGATTCTCAGAGCCAGCTGACTTCATTGTTTATGGATGTGTCTTTTCAGAAGCCCTCCCCCCCCCCTTTTTTTTTTTTGACAGGCAGAGTGGACAGTGAGAGAGAGAGGACAAAAAGGTCTTCCTTTTCCATTGGTTCTGCTCCCCCAGTGGCTGCTGTGGCCAGTGTGAGGCGGCAGGAGCATCACACTGATCCGAAGCCAGGAGCCAGGTGCTTCTCCTGGTCTTCCATGCAGGTGCAGGGGCCCAAGGACTTGGGCCATCCTCCACTGCACTCCCAGGCCACAGCAGAGAGCTGGACTGGAAGAGGAGCGACCAGGACAGAATCCAGCACTCCGACCGGGACTAGAACCCGGAGTGCCAGCACCGCAGGCAGAGGATTAGCCCATTGAGCCGCGGCACTGGCCTCAGAAGCCTCTTCACCACCATTGCTGCTGTTCTGGCCACACAGCTAACCCAGGCTATCCCACTCGACCCTCTGTGAATCCTTCTCAGATCCCTTTTAATACTATCTCAGCATTAATGCTACTGAAGCATATTTATTTCCCCTGGATTTTTTTTATTTCATTTACTTAAAGAATGGGATTTAAATTTCCTAAAATTAATTGCAGTTTCTGAATTGTATTGCTGTTCATTTACCATTTAGTTAAATAGATTTCACAGTCCTTGTAGAGGCCACACCCTTGTCTATCTCTAATATTTCTCATGGTACGTATTTCTTTTACCTGGAATTAGAGTCTAAGTATTTCATATTCAAAACCAAAAACAGGGGTGAGGGCTGTGGAATAGGAGGTTAAGCCTTGCCTGTGGCGCTGCATCCTATATGGATATTGGTTTATGTCCCAGCTGTTTCACTTCCGATCCTGCTGTCGCTGATGGCCTGGGAAAGCAATAGAAGGTGACCCAAGTGCTTGGGCCCCTGCACTTGTGAGGGAGACCTGGAAGAAGCTCCTGGCTTCAGATTGGCTCAGCTCCAGCCATTGCAGTCATTTGGGGAATGAACCAGAAAATGTCTCTCTCTCCCTGTCTCTTCCTCTCTCTCTCAAATAAATACATAAATCTTTCTTTTTTTTTTGACAGGCAGAGTGGACAGTGAGAGAGACAGAGAGAAAGGTCAGGAGCCAGGTGCTTCTCCTTGTCTTCCATGGGGTGCAGGGCCCAAGCACTTGGGCCATACTCCACTGCACTCCCTGGCCATAGCAGACAGCTGGCCTGGAAGAAGGGCAACCATGACAGAATCCGGCACCCCGACGGGGAAAAGAACCCGGTGTGCTGGCGCCGCAGGCAGAGGATTAGCCTATTGAGCCACGGCGCCGGCCCAAATACATAAATCTTTAAAAAAGAAAAAACCAAATACAACTGCCATCTCACTGCAAACACACCAATGAGTAGAAAGTGCTCCATTTTCAGAACATAAAACTACATATATTTCATTTCAATTTTATGGCTTTGATTCTAACCCATCTCATGTCATTATATCTTATGTATATATAACACTTTTTTCTGAGAAAATAAATTCTTCTTAGGCATTATTCAATAATACATATGTTTTGTACATTATATATCAGATTAAAATGAATTCACTTGGCTTAAGAGTGGGGCAACTGAAATTCTTTTTGCTTTGGATACAAAGGGAACTGTAATCAAAAAAGGCCTAATATGAGAGTACTTCAATGAGTTTGTGAAAAAATTGAATTAAAATATAGGTTTATTTTGTAGCAAAAATTTTTGAAATGCATATGTAGTTTTATCATATGAGGCATATTTTTTTTGCAAACTCCTAAATATACCCTTTCACATTTTCAGAACAGGTTTTTCCTCCAGGATTGCATAGATACTCTGAATATAGGATGAAAGGACAGAGGCATTATTAGGAACTTAGGAGATCCTGAGTGCAACTACCATTGATTGGAGCCATCTAAAAGAAGTGTATAAAGTTTTTGAAGCTTATTTTTATTCCTTTTATAATCTCCCTTTTCCCCTATGTCACTTTTATATTTCCATGACACTCTCCATAACTTTCATTAACATGTTGTGTGTGTTGTAAAACCCTATAACCTCATTCAGTGATTTGCATTTCTTTCACAATATTCAAGAACAAGATATTCACTAAAACCAGCTACTTAATTTGCTGAATTTTTTCAAAGTTCCAATAATATAATTATATGAGATATCATTAAAAACATTGAGTCAACTCCCCATGGCTGCTTCTCATGGATGTTATTAATCATCATTTTGGAACTCAAGGACAGGATATAGAGATAGAGTTTAGAGATAGATGGGCAGTGCTACCTGTAGAAAGCCTTTGAAAAGGTGTTTTGTGACTTCATTCATATTTTCCTCTTTGACTACTTTTGACATCTGCGCTGTCACTGATGTAAAGGAAGTGGCCTTTGCTACCACATCAGCTTCCTGAGCTGTGAATCATTCAATTCATAAGAAACAGGAGTGATAGATATGAATTAGCAACAGTGCAGGGAGGGTAATTATGGAAGACTGAATCCTGTCATCAGATTCACAAGTTGAGGTCCAACACCTCAGATAGTGATTGTAATTGGAGATATGGTCTTCACAAAGGTAATCAAGATTCAATGAGGTGATATGGGTGGCCACTACCGCAATATTTCCACTTTCCTTACCAGAAGAGAATAGGGCTCAGACATGCAGAGGAAATAGAATGTGAAGACAGAGACGCTCAACCATTAATCTGAGGAGAGACGACAAAGAAGAAGCCAGCCCTGCTGACACACTGGCCTCTGAAATCTACTCTCTAAATTGGAGAGAAACCAAATTTCTGTTGCCTAAGACACGGTGGTGGTACTTACTGCGACATCCCTAGCAAACTACCATAGAGTTAAGTATTATAATACAATTAGAACTATTCTTTTGTAAAGACAGTTTACAATTCAAATAAATTACTGTTTTTATACACAATGAATACTCAGTTGGCAAGCCCATGTCTGAAACAGAAAATAAAGTGGCCAGAAAATGAGGCTTTTAGACAGTCAGGTATTTTTACACATGAAGTTTTCTAGTTGAGGTTTAATGTTTTCCTTCTGCCTGACACTGTATTTGCTTTTCCATTTACTGAGCCAGATGGATGCTGTGCCTCAACAATGAATGTCTTGGACAATTATCAATGTTCTCCTTCTTGACACTAAGGGCACATGAAAACCAAACACTTACACTGTTAAAGAACACTGTACACCTTGCTTCATCTCTCGATTCTAATTATAAATCTGCATTCAGTGAACATTAAGCTTTTTCTGCTTGTGTACAATGAATGAAGTGCTATACACATCTCATGGTGCACTAAAGGAGAGTTAGGACAGGCTGGTGTGACTTGATTTTTGTAGTCTTGTGAAAGCACCTTGCATACCAGATTTACTTACTTTTGACCCAAGCAACCCAATACAACAATTAAATAAAGTAATAGCCTCTATCAAGCTCTTCAGAGTTACTGGTTTGTCATTTTTTTTTTACCTATCATGTATATTATGTGGTATTGTTTTCTTAATGTTTAATCCTAAGGTATACAATCTCCAGTACTATGTACATTCCAGTTTGTTTCTTTTTTTTTTTTTTTTGTGGTAAGACAATTTAACATGAAATCTACTTCTTCAAGCTTTTTTCTAAATCTTTAAGTGCACAAAATTCTTTTGTAAAAGATTTATTTATTTATTTGAAAGGCAGAGTTAGAGAGAGAGAAAGAGAAAGAGAGATAGAGATCAATCTTCTATCCCCTGGTTCACTCCCCAAGTGAATGCCATGGCCAGGGTTGGTCCAGAAGCCAGGAACTCCACCCACGTCTCCCATGTGAGTGGTAGGGACCCGAGCATTGAGGTATAATGTGAGATACCCAACGCCAATGGACTCAGATAACAGGTGTCCTTTCTGAAATTGGCTTATATAACTCAGCGTAAGGTCCTATATGATCATTCATGTTGTTTCACATGGTAGGATTTCCTTAAGGCTAAACAGATCCTGCTGCGTATATATACATTTTCTTTATCCATTCATTAATGAACCTTTATCATATTTTCATGTTTTTGGTTTTTTTTTTTTTTTTTTTTTTTTTTTTTTTTTTTTTTTGACAGGCAGAGTGGACAGTGAGAGAGAGAGACAGAGAGAGAAAGGTCTTCCTTTGCCGTTGGTTCACCCTCCAATGGCCGCCGCTGCAGCCGGCGCACCGCGCTGATCTGATGGCAGGAGCCAGGATTCAGGTGCTTTTCCTGGTCTCCCATGGGGTGCAGGGCCCAAGCACCTGGGCCATCCTCCACTGCACTCCCTGGCCATAGCAGAGAGCTGGCCTGGAAGAGGGGCAACCGGGACAGAATCCGGCGCCCCGACCGGGACTAGAACCCGGTGTGCCGGCGCCGCAAGGTGGAGGATTAGCCTATTGAGCCACGGCGCCGGCTCATATTTTCATGTTATTTTAAGTTGTAGTTATTCAACAGCTAGTGTGGCAGAACTCAGGGCCAGGAACTCCATCTTGGTCTCCCATGTGGGTGGCAGGTATCCAAGCACTTAGGCCATCATCTGCTGCACTCCCAGAAGCATTTTTAGGAGGCTGGATCAGAAGTGGAGCAATCTGGATTTGATCTGGCACTCTGATATGGAATGGTGGCATACAAAGCAGTGAGTTAACCTGTTGTGCCACACCAGACCCTGTTTGCATATCTTGACTATTGTGACTATGTGAATTCTCAAAACCTAATGCTAGTCCCTGGTCATAGTTTCAATCAATTTTTATAACATCAATTTTTAATAATTATAATATTTAATATTAACATTACAAAATATTTACATGGGACAGTAAATACTATTGAAGTTTAAAGGTTTACCTGTAGCCAGATTCCTGTGTTCAAAGACTGACTCTCCCACTTAATATTTGAGCAAATTATTGAATCTCTCTATGGCTTCAAACGCTTATAAGTAAAATGTGTCTGATAACAGTTTTTAACATGGAGGAACTAAGTCATGGATAAGGTATATAGAAAAGTGATTTATATAAATTCTGGCTTTTATACTCTCTCAGATCATGTTGTATAGTTTCAGATTGGTTTCCTGAATCTCTTTGATTAGGGAAACCTATTGAACATATTTCTATAAAAAAAAGAGTAAAATAGACTTGGTCAGAATATACCTTGTTCAATTAATTTTTTGCTTTTTGGATGAGCTGTAAAATCTTAGAAAATTTATTTAACTTATATCTCCTCAAATATCTTAGTGTAAAATGAGAAATTAGGTCATAAACTAAAATTCATCCTGGCAAATCAGCAAGCAAACTCCGCTTTAGCCACCAAGGTGTTTCCTTGGATCTCCACTCAATATCCTTAAAAGGATACTGTACTTGTTCCTTTTCTGAGCTGTTTATTTAATTTTACAGAATAGAACTCTATTAAATACTTGAAGGGGATTTCTGATGATAAGTGATACTTGCTTCCTCTGATCTTCTGATAAAATGAATGTGTCCTATATAAAAATATGAGTTTAATATTGGGGATATTTGATCTTCAGATTCCTGATAGAAGCATGCTATAATCTGCAAATTATAGTTTATTTCTGAGTAAATGCACATGCATTTACATATGCACACAAATTACTAATATTCAGAGAATAAGGCAGGCCACTCAATTGCATTATGCTTGTTGATGGCTGTAAGAGAAATAAATGAGGATGATAAAGTGTTCATACCTAATTTGCTCTACAATTAGTTATTAAATTTTGTAATGATTATCTCCTCAAATCCTATCTATCTTGAACAAATTTTACAAATTTGTGAAAGTCTACATATTTTTATAAATTTTATGACAATATGGTTTTAATTAATGAACTAAATAAAATACTTTTAAACCTGTTTTTATATTTACTTGAAGTCATGCCTTGAAGAATTCTCAGAGTTTAAAATTTTTGTGAGTCATCTACAGAATCCATCCAATAAAGCCTAATAAATTGCTTTGCTGGATAGACACATACAATTAAAGCGCTCTTTAACCATGGGCACAAGCTGAGCGCAATAGAACTTCAATTCTGCTGACTTTGTATCTCAGGGTTGGTTTGTTGTTTCAACTAATAATTATATCTTTCATTTTTGTTTCTGCTTCATGCAGACTGAAGAGTTATTGTTTTCACTGGTGGAAACATGGATAGTAACTGAGTATTATGGTTCAGCATTTAGTGACCTCTACCAGGTGAATAACATAAATCAAGTCATGAGTTCAAGTGCATTAAACATTATGTACCTGCTGTCAAGAAGAGCAGTTCTTGGAGGTCTTGATAAGGATTTTTGTCTGTGGCTAAATGTACCATTCTGAAACTATAATGACTCTCTATGTCTGTACGTCTACTGTTGAGGAAAAACAGTTTATGTTTCTGTAGGGGAATGTGAAGTATTTTACTCTATTCAGTAAACTAGGTGATTGCATCATTTAAATTACATGAATTCTGTTCAGATTGGTTTGTAGAGAATACTTCCAAACCACAGAAATTAAGAAAGTCAAACGTTTAATATAATGAAGTGTTTGATTAAACATAAACTTCTTTTTCAAGCTGCTTTCTCAGAAACAATTAATTAATCAAGATTCATTTGGCTGCAATAAATCTTTGGACAAGTCTGAATTTTTTAATACTCTTGGATTAAAACTGCTTAAAAATCAGGTTTGTAGCATTCCTCTGATTTACTGACATTGAATATAGCACACAAATTCATTTTTATTTATTTGAGAGACAGACAGACACACATTCCGTCTTCTGGTTCATTCCTCAATACAACTGCCGGGACGTGGCCTAGCAGAAGTCAAGAGCCAGGAACCCAATCCAGGTCTCCCATTTATGTGACACAAAACCAGCTCTGAGCCATCGCCCACTGCTTAGTTTACTCACCAAATGAGTAAATATGAAATGAAGCTATTATATAAGTATTTTAGTATCTGTTTACTTATTCAGTAATATTGAAGACTAAAATACCAATTACTATGCATAGTTTTATATTTATATAGTTTGCTTTTCATTTTTATGTTTCTAAGATTGTACTCATGTTAATGAAGATAACCACTTTGCAATTTTAAATTATATAAAAGCAATGTATGTAACCGCAGATAATTGTGTTATATGAATTCATGAGAATCTGCTAAACCTGCTCTCCTATAACAGATATTTCTCAATATGCCATAACCCATCATTTCTATTACATTCTTTGGGTGAAATGTTATAATTAACATGCATTGTTGAGATAACATTGAGGAAAATAGTGATGGAGAAGTATAATAAAAAATAACAAAATTTGTGTTTTTTAAATTAGTGCATAAAGAGAGTACTCTTAGATGATCCTATTGTTCCATAATATGAAAGGTGACAATGAAGAGCAAGATGTGAATGATGTTAAAAATGCCTGCAATATTTGCACAATGAGGGTTTTTACTTGCCTTGGTCTATACTGTCTGCAAATACTGGATCTGTAATGATACAAGGTCTGAATAAATATTTTTCAACAAAGTTGGCTCTGGTTGATGTGCTTATTTAGAAAATGCTATCGAGCATTAACTGCCGAATATTAATGCCAGACTGGAAGTTGGCTTTCTCACTGTTAAAATGATACAAATTATTTTTTAACCTCTGTGCAATCAACCCAGATAGCAGGGAATCCGTGCCATGCTATAATAATTTTATCTTCTTTGGAATGACTTTATCATGCCCTTTATTATTAAAAACAGGAAAGTTTTGTCACATGTGAAAGAGATACCCTACCTTAAAATTGTATTAACCCAGATTCCAAGACCCTGTTTGATGTAGAGGCTAAAAATCCTGGGATAAATCTTTGTATTTTTCTATCCCAAGGCCAGGTCCTCAATTTAGAGGAAAAAAATTGATAAGGAATATTTCTAACCCTTAAAGATGCATTTTATGTTTACCAGAATCATCCCAGAAATTTATATGGATCCATTTCTTTACTTAAAAAGAGAGAGAGAGAGACAGCAGAAATAAATAGATTTGTTTGTAATGCTCCATATATTTAAATTGGCTCAGTTTAACCATAAGACTTGTCTAAGACTTGTCCAATACTCATGTGGAACATTGATCTAATTTTAAGAAATAGCTATATACTTTATCCCAACGTGGAATTTGACTTTTTTTCCCCCCTTCTGACATTATTATAAATGGACCGAAGTCATGTAGTATCACTGGTTTCGGTATCAAACAGGTTTTTGCTTCCCTCTGATGGTTGCCTGGGGCTTTGCTATAAGCTTCAGGCTAGAATTTGTGTTCAATAACGAAGGGATAATCACGATGCATTGTGGAAAAGACTATATTAGACAATTTGAGCTAGGGATAATTCAATGAATAAACCGTTGGGTACAGGTTTCAAAGCTGACATCAGTTAAGCAATTTTCAGACTGCCTGGGTAGACTGAGATTTTATGTCCAGACTTTTTAGTCCAGAACCAGGTTACTCCATGGAAACATACTACAAATAGAGAATGCACAAAAATGAGAATCTCCAAGGACTAAAACACTAGTGAATTTGACTTCAGCGACTTGTTTGAAATAATGGTGATGATGTTTTAATGTTCTACTCTTATACATACAAGAAGTCATCAGTAATCACTAATTTAGTACGTTAGATTTCTTAAATAGTGCATTTTAATGGTATTTGATTACCACTGAACCTTCCATCCTTCTCTCCTTTACACCCAGAATTCAGAAACAAACAACTTTTTCTGAGACATTTTGTATTTTAGGGCAACAGGGTCATGTGTATCTTTTTCAACAACAACAACCAAAAGTGGCTCCCTGTTTACTGGAATATAATTGGGCAAATTGGTTGTGTAATTAAGGCTACACTTAAAGTTTTACATTTGAGACCGCTTTTCATTTAGATATGAGAAGTACACAATTAAAAATAATGGGTAACTTTATATGTGGAGTTGGTGTTTTCAACCCATACACCCAGGATTTTGTGGAATGTTTCATCATAGCAGATGATACAATGTTAGCTCTGACTGCTCTGACCTGACACCTGATTTTTGGGATCACATTTTGACAAGTGGCAACACAATCTATTTTTGGTAGGTAAGAGCCATCTTCATATCATGGAGAACATAAGAGAAAAGGAATGTAACAAAATTTATGAGCAACACAGGTGAAATACAGAAGAGAAAATTTCTTGAGGTTAGTTTATCTGAAATTTAGGCATGTCAAAAGGCTGCCTTTGGCTGGTACCTCGGCTCACTAGGCTAATCCTACGCCTCCGGCGCTGGCACCCCGGGTTCCAGTCCCGGTTGGGGTGCCGGATTCTGTCCCTGTTGATCCTCTTCCAGTCCAGCTCTCTGCTGTGGCCCGGGAGTGCAGTGGAGGATGGCCCAGGTTTTTGGGCCCTGGACCCGCATGGGAGACCAGGAGAAAGCACCTGGCTCCTGGCTTCGGATTGGCGCAGCGCACAGGCCGCAACACACCGGCCGTAGAGGCCACTTGGGGGGTGAACCAACGGCAAAAGGAAGACCTTTCTCTCTGTCTCTCTCTCTCTCACTGTCTAACTCTGCCTGTCAAAAAAAAAAAAAAAAAAAAAAAACCTGCCTTTTTCAGTGTTCCATATTAAAAGGAATCTCAAGGACTATCTAAGAGAATAACTTAGTAAGATTATTTGTTTCTTTTTTATTTACAGTCTCATATTTAGCATTATTACATGCTAAAATCAAAATATCCTTGTCCCATGGAACAGATAATGGCCTTCTTGGATTCTATCCAATTTTGTTTCTGAGGGAGAAATCATATTCTAATAGTTCTTCATTCATTCATTATATTGCAAATCTCACATTTTTCTTTATAATGAAAATCTGCATGGGTCCAATGTATGAAAATCCTAGGTTATTAGTATACATACATGGAATCATAAACAAAGGAGAAAAGGCTTATTAGAATGTACTTGATTATGCCAACTCCTTACCACTATCAACCAGGGTGGAATTTTAGGCTTATCCAGCTAGTCACTTATATAACAGGCACCACAAATGTACGCGAGGTATAGCAGGTGCATTTTAAAAATTTCCTGTTAAGCATATTAAAAGAATAATTTTGGATGAAAATGTTCTAACACATGTTCTAATTCATATTATATGAAATGTCATATTTTCAAGTTATTTATATTTAATTTAAAATTTTCTTTATGCTTGAGAATAATTTCTTTATTATCTATTCTAGGATCTGGCTTTTCTGGAGACACTGAGAAATATTTGAAACTTCAAAACCAGCATACAAATAAGGGTTGTCATTATTATCATTATATCAAATTAACAACTAAAAGTATTTTCACAGTAATACACCCCCATTCATTTTTTCTATTACTTTCTGGTATGGTAATGTTGATACACATTCAGAATTCAGATACTCTGAACACATTCACTAATGCCAACTTCACTTACAGGTACCCAAGAAAAGATTTTTTTTTAAAGGGTCAGAGCTTTGCCGATCCAAAGCCAGGAGCCAGGAGCTTCTTCTGGGTCTCCCACATGGGTGCAGGGGCCCAAGGACTTGGACCATCCTCCGCTGCTTTCCCAGGCTATAGCAGACAGTTGGATGGGAAACGGAGCAGCTGGGTCTTGAACCGGCACCCATATGGGATGCCAGCTCTTCAGGCCAGATCGTTAACCCACAGTGCTACAGTGCCGGCCCCCCAAGAAAATATTTTTAACTAATCTGCAGACTTTTATTTTAAGAATTATGGGAAGTTATCCTACTTTTATTTAGTCCACAAGTTTTTTGAAGAACTACTGTGAAAAGATCAATCATTTTCTCCTTTACCAACTCCTTGCTTTTTCTTTTTGTTATACATCCTGCATTTGGATTGTTTGCAATGATACTATCTTAAATGCCAAGGAGATATGCCTATGACGACAGTCATTATATTAACAGTAAAATATTTATATCCATGTTGATATTGGGAAATGGCAAACATTATTAATTCAACATGCTCAATGTTCGCCAACTGAAATTCCAACAGCATTTTTTAATAAGAAAATAAAATTAAAGGGTTTCTTCTAAAATCACAGAAAAGATTCTTGCTTCTCATGTCCTTAGCATAATCTTGTTTAGTTCATTTTCCTTTCATGAAGATGAACCCCTTGAGGGTCATAATTTCAGTATATTTCTTCTTCTGAGAAAAAGAACTTTTTTGCTTTCACAGTCTTTTCACACAATTGTCAAAATTTCAAACAAAATCTTCCATTTTAAAAAAGGCAGGGCAGAATTTCTTTTTAGTTAGGCTGCCAATGGCCTACCTAGTAAAATATTATAAAACTTACCTATAGGGACACTATTGCCTCATTTGTCTTAAAAATGTTGGTTTATTACAATGAAAACAAGCCATTGAAAAATACTGGATTTTTTTCTTTTAGTTTACTCTGACACAGCTATAATTTTTATTGATAATGAGCATTTTCATGATTACATACAGGCAATGAGAACTTCTTTTAAATTATACCGAGGTTTTGACTTACTACCGGACTGAGGGTTACAGTTAATTTCAAGGAAAAAAAAATTTTTACTTTGAGTGTTATTTTCATAACAACATGGAGAACCTCAGCACCTCATTTTTCATAAAATGTATTATTTGAACTGGTCTGTGGGTGATGACAGAAGACAGGAAACCTGCTGATACATATGAGTATTCTAACCGAAGGGGTTGGCAACCTCTACCATTTGTGCCAGGTGGTGACACACTAGGTCACTTGGACTGGCAACCCGGCTCTGGCAGCAGCTCAACTCCTTCTGTCTTTACTACTGTTGGGAGATATCACTACTACTGCTGGCCACTGACAAAGGCACAATCAGTATCAACCTTGGACCTCACAAGGTCATGTCCTTTAGACACGCTATCCCATCGATTTCAGAGTCCATGAGGCCAAATAAAATATCAAAGCAGAAAATTGTGAGGACAGGGGTCTTAAAAATGTGTTGATTCTACTGTGAACCCTCACGGTCTGAGGATGAAGAACACCAGCAATGAACTTTGCAGTATCCTCTTCAAGTGGTCATTCTGTCAACTATGACAGCCAGGGGACAGGGAGCTCACCGTGTTCTGTGGCAGTTCAGTTGTCTGCTTTAAGTTGAAGGCAAGAGGAAGTGAATACTTGAAGTCAAGTCTTAGCTGTGGTGATGCAGTGGAAAATAGTTGTGGATTGGGGAAATTTTATAAATTGTTGGTGACTAGAATTGAAAAAATAACTTCTGCCTTATTCCAGGATCATATGTAATATCCCTGTATTCATTTAACCTAGGAACATTAGCGAAGGCAATAATAGTGAGACTAAAGACTCAATATGTGTTTCTTAGTGTCCAGAATGGCACATTTGTTTCTTTCTGTTATGATGCCCTTTAAATTAGTGCAAATTTCATAGTGGTTTGCCTGTATAGTTACAACACCTCTATTCATTGCCCCATTTTTTCTTTTCATCTTTAAACAAAATTTCCCACAAACAGGTTTTGAATGATGAAAGTCATTAATCACACAGGGGACTTATCCCTAAAAATTAATAATAAAAAAAGATAAAAAGTTCTCTGAGCAGAAAGAATCAAGCAAGCCAATCATAACTCACCTTTCTAGTTATTATAGGATAGCTTCGAGTCTTAAAAGTAAATTCCCAAGCTAAAGATCCCATACTTAATTGTAGAATACACAAAAATTCTACTGGTTTTATGAAACATGATTTTGAATGCTTCTTAAAAAGTCATGGTGGGGCTGGCGCTGTGGCATAGTGGGTAAAGCCGCTGCCTGCAGTGCTGGCATCCCATGTGGGCGCCGGTTCAATTTCCGGCTGCTCCACTTCCCATCTGGCTCTCTGCTATGGCCTGGGAAAGCAGTAGAAGATGGCCCAAGTCCTTGGAACCCTGTGCTCACATGGGAGACCCAGGAAAAGCTACCGGCTTCTGGCTTTGGATCAGTGCAGCTCTGACCATTGCAGCCATCTGAGGAGTGAATCAGCGTATGGAAACCCTTTTTCTCTCTCTCTTTCCACCTCTCCTTCTCTCTCTGTGTAACTCTGACTTTAAGTAAGTAAGTAAATAAATAAATCTTTGGGGAAAAAAGGGCATAGTCTAGGACTGGGGCTGTGGTGTAGTATGTTAAGCCACTGGCAGCATCCCAGATGGGCATCCCAGATGCTCCCTTTCTCTTCCAGCTCTCTGCTAATGGCCAGGAAAACAGCAGAGGACGGCCCAAGTCCTTGAGTCCCTGAACCCACAGGGGAGATCTGTAAGAAATTCCTGACTCCTGGGTTCAGTACAGCTCAGATCCAGCTGCTGCAGCCATTTGGGGAGTGACAAGCAGATGGAAGACCTCTTTCTTTTTCTGTATCTCCCTGACTCTATCTGTAACTGTGCCTCTCAAATAAATAAATAAACCTTAAAGAAAGGTATGGTTCCTATTATTTTTGAAGTGTTGTATTCTTAGTAATTCAGGGTTGGATTTTGGAAGAATCTACTAGTCTTGGTTTATTTTTTTTTTTTTTTTTTTTTGACAGGCAGAGTGGACAGTGAGAGAGAGAGAGAGAGAGACAGAGAGAAAGGTCTTCCTTTTGCTGTTGGTTCACCCTCCAATGGCCGCCACAGCTGGTGCGCTGCGGCTGGTGCACCGCGCTGATCCGAAGGCAGGAGCCAGGTACTTATCCTGGTCTCCCATGGGGTGCAGGGCCCAAGGACTTGGGCCATCCTCCACTGCACTCCCTGGCCACAGCAGAGAGCTGGCCTGGAAGAGGGGCAACCGGGACAGAATCCAGTGCCCCAACTGGGACTAGAACCCAGTGTGCCAGCGCCTCAAGGCAGAGGATTAGCCTATTGAGCCATGGCGCCAGCTGGTTTATCTTGAAATAGATAAATACCAGTCATTTTTAAAAGATTTATTTTATTTATTTGAAAGAGTTACAGAGAGAGAGAGAGAGAGAAAGAAAGGTCTTCCATCCGCTGGTTCACTCCCCAAATGACCTCAATGGCCAGAGATGAGCTGATCCCTAGCCAGGAGCCAGGAGCTTCCTCTGAGTCTTCTCATATGGGTGCAGGGGCCCAAGGACTTGGGCCATCTTCTACCACTTTCCCAGGCCATAGCAGAAAGCCGGATGGGAAGTGGGCAGCTGGGACTTGAACCAGTGCCCATATGGGATGCTGGCACTTCAGGCCAGGGCTTTAACCTGTGTGCCACAGCACTGGCCCCCCAAGTCATTTTTTTATATTTAGAACTCTTATGTACTCTTATGGTTTGAGAAATTGATATATTCAACCTAGCATAGAAACAGACTCAAAACAGTGTCACACTTTTTTTTTTTCACTCTCTGATCCATTGTCTACCCAAAAGGCAAAATGACATTCATAGAATGTAAGCAAGATCATTATCTCTTGAAAACACAGTAATATTGGTTCTGTGCCCTGGTATCACATTCCTTATCATGTTGTTCACCATGTTATATAAAATCTGGTCTTTTACTTTCAACCTTAACTCACAGTGAAAAATGAAAACTAGACAAAAACCTATAGTTTGAAAAGATGAAAAATGAATCCTGGCTTCATAATCATGATGTGACTATCCAGGGAATCTTTCCCAGGAAGAAAAATAACTTCATTTGTTGTTTTACAAGCATCCAGAACTGAAAAATAGTTCATTCAGCTTACCCTAGGCAGGGTAAAGGATCACTTTATCAGAAAGATAGATTAATCAACTGGGTTCATCAAGCTTTTTAATCTTCAAAGTTCATTTCAAACCCTCAACTGTATATTCCCATCAGCCCCCAAAATAAGAAATTTTGCTTATGATAATCAACTCCTCTAAATGGAAAATTATCTTTTAAATCAGAACACAACAATCTCAGTACTGTCTTTCCTCTGACCTCCCTTTTCAGAAGTGCTATAAAGAGTCTGTTAGGGTACTCGTCTCTCTTAACTCAGCATTTAATCAACAACTCTTGGCTTCAACATCCTATTGGACGATCACTTAGGAAGCTGTTTTTCACGACTGAATCGTGATACATTTCTCCACTCTTTCCCCTTCCCTGATGTCCAGTTGCCTGTGTAAGTCTTCATAACTGAAAACCATACATTCCCTTGGTCAATTCCTTATCACTTGCTTTCTTTTACTCAGTACTGCTGTGAGGAGTTTGAGGACTCCAGGTTATTTTCAACAAATATACCCAGAATGCATTTTGGAGGAAAGAAAGGAGGGAGGGGGGGAAGAAGGAAAAGAAAAGAAAGGAAAGGAAAATATAGAAAAGAGAGGGTAGGGAAAGGAAGGAATAAAGTGAAGGGAAGGGATAGGGGAAGGAGAAGTGGAAGGAAGAAAAAACAAGGGGCAGGATAGAACAGGATAGGAAAGGAAAGGAAGAAAAGGAAAAGAAATGAAACAAAACCAAAACTTGTTGCTGAGGACACAGAATCAAATGAGGTAAAGTCTTTTATTCAAAGACTTCTTAGGGGGTCCAATAAAGAAAATATACAGTTTAATATCACTTTAGGCTACATACACATGCACTTCAAAGGCAATGCAGAGAAGGTCAATAATTGCTAGTGATTTGAGAAGATGAATTGGGCATTTCATTCACATTTAGAAAAAAATGTTTGGTGATATAGGTGATTGGGAAAATGAGGATGATAGCCAGAAGACATGAAATAATCCAGCATATCATAGAAGTCTGATTGAAAGATCATGCTATTCCTGAGTAAAATAAAGACCAGGAGTAGCTTTAGCTAAAAATTTTACTGTTAAGAATGGAACCCCATCAACATAACATTCAGCTAGTCTGTCAGAGGTGAACTTGGAAGAACAAGTCACATGGCCAGACTATGAATCATCTCGTCTTGTTTTTGGGAAGTGAAGTCATGTGGATTGGGTAGCGAAAAATTAGTGAGATGGCATTGCTATTTAACACATTATTCTGAAATTTAGCCACTTAAAACTATAAATGTTTGTTATCTTGCACAATTTCTACAATCTAGATTTGGGAGTGAATTAACTGAGCTTTTTGGTCTTTGGAGATCTCTCACCAAGTCTGCCAGGGTTGCCCGAAACTTTGACTATGGCTGGATGTCATATATCTTCCAAGATATATGTCAGGATATAGCCATACAACATACATATGTGTGTGCTTGTGCATATAAAATAAATCAGTCAAATGGCATGTATTTTATCAGTTGTTTGTTAGAAACATATTAGTTGGTTATAATCAATAAGCCTCTAGCAAGGCTAACTAAATCAAAAAGAAAACAAGATAAAAAAAAAAATCAGTTTTATCATCAGAATTGAAAAACAGGACATCACTACAGATTTTGTGAGCCTTAAAATGATAATACAGAAATATTATGGGGTCAGTGTTGTGGCACAGTAGGTAAAGCTCCTGCCTGGATGCCAGCATCCTATATGAGTGCTAGTTCATGTCCCGGCTTCTCCATGTATGATCTAACTCCCTGCTGATGGCCTGGGAATATCAGCAGAGGCTAGCCCATGTCTCTGGGTCCCTGTCACCCATGTGAGAGACCTGGATGAGTTCCTCTTACATACCTCAACATGGACCATCTTGGGTGGTCAACAGGGGAGTGAACTAGTATGTGGAAGATCTCTCTCTCTTGCTCTCTCTCTCTCTCTCTCTTTCTCTCTTTCTCTTTTTCTCTGTATCTATCCCTGTCTGCAACTCTGCCTTTCAAATAATTACAATAAATCTTTTTAAAAAATGAAACTACTGAAACTGAGACTGCATGTCTGATTTAGAAACTTATTTTAAAAAATAATACAAGATTATTATGAGCAACATGGTCCTCACAAATTTGGTAACCTAGATAAATGGATTAATGCTTTGAAAATGACATTGAGTCAAAAGTGAATCAAAAAGAAACAAAAAACATGAATAGCCATTCATCAGTTAAAGAAACTGAATCAATAAATAATAACAACTTTACACACAGAAATTTTCATGCCTAGATATCTGGTGAATTCTATCAAACATTTATGGAAGCAATTAAATCAATTGTCTAAAATCCCTTCACAAAGGTAAAAGCAGAAGAATTGTTTTCTAACTGAGTCCAGAATCAGACAAAGAAAACTATAGACCAGTATCTTTCATTAATTTATAGATGGAAAAACTGTAAAAACAATGTGGAATTGGTACATGCACAGTAAAATTGATCAAAGAGAATACAGATTTAAGAAGTAAACACACACAATTACATCTAAGATCAAAAAAGCAAAGCCAATATAATAGAAAAAGGAGACTTTTTCACAAATGATGCTGGAGCAAGTGGATGTCCACATGCATATACAAAACAAAACAGACCAACAAACAAAACAATAACAAAAACAGGTCGAATGCTGTGGCACAGCAGATTAAACTGCCATCTGAGACACTGGCATCCCATCTGAGTGCCAGCTCAAATCCTGGTAACTTCAGTTCCAAAGCAGGTTGGTACTAATATGCCTTGGAAAGCAGTGGAAGGTATGTATTATCATACATTTGTTAAAACTGACACATTGAGGGTGCGTGCGTATGGTGCAGTAGGTTAAAGTCCTGGCCTATAGTGCCAGCATTCTTTATCGGTGCCAGTTCGAGTCCTGGCTTCTCCACTACCAATCCAGCTCCCTGCTAATGTGCCCTGGAAGTTAGCAGAGGATGGCCCAAATATAGAATTATGGAAAATACTGTAAATGCTTATCAACAATATCTGTATTTCTGCCTCTTCTGGATAGCTGGAAGACTGCACTTTTGGGCATCCAGCAGGTAGGTGGGAAAACACATTTAGGTACACAGCGTAGAAGAGATGGGAATAACTTTTGGCCAGAGCATAGAGAAGCCACAGAACTAGCGTCTTCCTGATATAACCTCCACTACCCGATGTATAGAAGCTGGCAAAGACTTCTTTATTCTGAGTTGCTTAGAGACGTATAACAGTTGCTTTAGAACTGCAGTAGACATTGCTGGATTTGAGTAAGGAATAAACCTCTGTTGCATTAAGCCACAGAGAATTGTGGATTGGGGGCTACACTTCATCAATTAATGCTAGGGGTTAGACTTCCTCAAAATCTTGATAGTCATGTGCACATATATACAGGTGCATGACATGCATATAAATATGTATTTTCAGCAGGACAAATACTTTATAACTACTCAGTTACAATGTCATGAAGTTAGTGTATTTAAAGATCACAATTTAAATGAGAATATGCATAGGACATGGGATAAAAAACTCAAATTGGACAAAAAGGGAAATAAAGGAAGCAAGAAAAGAAAGCTATTAATAATAGTTTAAATCAAACTTTTTTTTTAAACTTTTATTTAATGCATATAAATTTCCAAAGTACGACTTATGGATTACAATGGCTTCCCCCCCATACCGTCCTTCCCACCCACAACCCTCCCCTTTCCCACTCCCTCTGCCCTTCCATTCACATCAAGATTCATTTTCGATTATCTTAATATACAGAAGATCAGCTTAGTATACATTAAGTATGGATTTCAACAGTTTGCTCCCACACAGAAACATAAAGTGAAAAATAATAGATGATTTTTTTTAAATGATGATGAAATCAGAGCAGACCTATTGTCATGTTTAATCCCAGTGAGAGTCAAGTTGGGAATTGATAATTTCTTTCTTTTTTTTTTTTTTTTTTACAGAGGATCAGTTTAGTATGCATTAAGTAAGGATAGAGGATACCTGAAGATAACCCTACCGTTCGACCCAGCCATCCCACTCCTTGGAATTTACCCAAAGGAATTTAAATTGGCAAACAAAAAAGAGGTCTGCACCCTAATGTTTATTGCAGCTCAATTCACAATAGCTAAGACCTGGAACCAACCTAATGCCCATCAACGATAGACTGGATAAAGAAATTATGGGATATGTACTCTTTAGAATACTATACCGCAGTAAGAAACAACGAAATCCAGTCATTTGCAACAAAATGGAGGAATCTGGAACACATCATGCTGAGTGAAATAAGCCAGTCCCAAAGGGACAAATACCATATGTTCTCCCTGATCGGTGACGACTGACTGAACACCAAGAGGGAAACCTGTTGGAGTGAGGTGGACACTATGGGAAACGGTGGCTTGATTAGCATAGCCCTGACTGTTAATGAACAACTTAATACATTATCCCTCTTAGTAGTTTTTTATCTGTTCTACTTAATATGACTGGTTTAGATCTGTAATTGATGCACAGTTATTCTTAAGTGTTGAAAATTAACTGAAATGTGATCCCTGTTGAACATGGTGGTGGGAATGGGAGAGGGAAGAGATGTATAATTTGGGACATGCTCAGGATGACTTGCCCCAAGTGGCGGAGTTGGAAGCATACCAGGGGATTCCAATTCAATCCCATCGAGGTGGCATGTACCAATGCCATCTCACTGTTCCAGGTGATCAGTTTCAGTTCACAGTTGGTCATGGTGGAGGGACTGGGAGTCAAAGGGAGCATATAGACAAGTCTAGTACCTGCTAACGCTAACTGATGGAGTAAATAAAGGGGAGAGTGATCCAACATGGGAAGTGAGATACTCAGCAGACTCATAGAATGGCAGATGTCCTAAATAGCACTCTGGCCTCAGAATCAGCCCTAAAGGCATTCGGAGCTGGCTGAAAAGCTCATGAGAGTATTTCAGGCATGGAAAGCCAAGACACTCTGGCAAAAGATCTCTGTGAGTGAGATCCCAGTGGAAAGAACAGGTCTTCAAAGAAGGAGGTACCTTTCTCTGAAGGGAGGAGAGAACCTCCACTTTGACTATGACCTTGTCTAAACAAGATAAGAATCGGAGAACTCAGAGGGCTTCCATAGCCTTGGAAACTCATGACTGGAGCATAGGGAGATTACTGATGCCATAGACAGGAGTGTCAATTGGTAAAGTCAACAACAGGAGTCACTGTGCACTTACTCCTCATGTAGGATCTCTATCCTTAATGTGCTGTACATTGAGATTTAATGCTATAACGAGTACTCAAACAATATATTTCACTTTGTGTTTCTATGGGGGTGCAAACTGTTAAATCAAACTTTTGAGATTTTTATAGCTCATTTATTTGAGAAAGATAAGTGAAATAATGCCAAATTAATAACAACACTAGAATAAATAATTTGTGATATGTGCCTAAAATATGCTATAACAAAAAGTTATACATAATAATGGAAAGGATGAAATATGTCAAAAAGATATTTTTATGTAAGAATAGCAAAATATGACCTTGTGTCTATATTAGCATTTTTCTTGCCATTACTGTTCCATTTTTGGACTCATTAAATTTTAATGATTTTAGAGAAATGACTTGTTGATTTGCTTTTAAACTTAAAAAAATTAAATATAAGAGTTCTTTCTTTTAATTAATGCTATAGACAAGATTTTTTAGATTCAATTAAATAATAAGACATGAAAGACTTATATGCAATCTATTAACAAGACCTGGAATTTCTACTTTGAAAGTAGGTATTCAATCACAAAAGAGTCAATTGTACTCTCATGTTTAAAAGTATAAAATGTTTCATCATTATTCTTTTTTTTTATTTGACAGGTAGAGTTATAGACAGTGAGAGAGAGAGACAGAGAGAAAGGTCTTCCTTCCATTGATTCACCCCCCAAATGGCCGCTAGGCCGGTGCTGTGCTCAGAGTAAGGCTGGATCTCTGGGCAATCACTATGGGTGGCTCCCTGATTTCCTGTTGAGGGTCATTGCTGTGGGATCTGTGCCACATTGAGGACTGCATGGATCTTTTGTGTGGTTCTTGTGATAGTGCAAACAAATAGTATACCCACGGGGGCTAGTGACCAGGCATTGATCTCCTTGGAGGAGAAGAGGTGAGCATGAGACTACACCAACGAGCAGATTAAACCTCCCCTCTGATAAAAAAAAAAAAAAGAGAGAGAGATTGCCCACACCAAATGTTGATGTCATGTTGTACACTCTCCTCACCATGGAGCACTGAA
This sequence comes from Oryctolagus cuniculus, assembly GCF_051225735.1. Classification (NCBI taxonomy): domain Eukaryota; kingdom Metazoa; phylum Chordata; class Mammalia; order Lagomorpha; family Leporidae; genus Oryctolagus; species Oryctolagus cuniculus. The sequence continues at coordinate 27,725,138 of NC_142878.1, read as the reverse complement.
CAGAGCTTCCTGGCAACACCCACCACCAGGCTCAGGGTATTCACCGAAATAGCTGATACTCCACTAAGCCACAGAGACATAGTCCAAAGGTAAAAGCCATCACAAGAAAAAAAAAATGATATCCACAAATGTCCTAAAATAAATGCAGCAAACAAGAATAAGGAAGACAACATGACATCTCCAAAGGAACACAACAACACTATGGGACTAAGTCATGAAAATGAAGAAATGCCAGAAACAGAATTAAAAAAAAAATGATATGGTTACTTAGTAGTCAGAAGCAAATGCACAAATTAAAGAAATTCGTACATGACATGAATGAACATTTTTCCTATGGAATTGAGATTTTAAAGAGAATTCAAAATGAAATATTGGAAATGAAGAATTCAATAAATCAAATAAAAAATGTGATGGAAAGCCTTTACACTCGGTGAGGTAAAGAATATCTAAGTTAGAAGACTAACCTCTAGAATTTATACAGTCAGACCAAATAAAAAAGGAAGAAGAAACTAGAAAACTAAAAAGCAGTGTTGGAGATTTATGGGACACAATCAAACAACCCAACAGACGAGTCTTAGAGGTTCCTGAAGGCAAGGAAAGACGGAATGGATTAGAAGGCCTTTTTAGTGAAATAATAACAGAAAACTTCCCTAATTTGGAGAAAGAAAAGGATGTCCAAGTACATGACGCACATAGAACTCCTAACAGACGTGACCAGAAAAGATCTCTACCACGACACATTATAGTAAAACGCTCCACAATGAAACATAAAGAAAATATTCTAAAATGTGCATGAGAGAAATGCCAGATTACTTTTAGAGGATCTCCAATCAGGCTCACAGCTGATTTCTCATCAGAAACCCTACCGGCTAGGAGAGAATGACGAAAGCTATATTCCAAGTCTTAAGAGAAAAAACTGTCAACCCAGAATACTGTACCCTGCAAAGCTCTCATTTATGAATGAAGGTGAAATAAAGACCTTCCACAACAAACAGAAATTGAAGGAATTTGTCACCATTCGTCTGGCCTTACAAAAGAGGCTTAAGGATGTGTAACACACAGAAACACAGAAATAAGGTCATTACTAGGAAAGACAATGAAAGCAGAAAATCTCCCAGTGAAAATACAAAGGAAAGCCAAAGTAAACAAAAGAAATATTTATGGAAAAATGACAGGAAAATTGAATTTATTATCATTTTTTTCCTGTAGTTCCTTAGATTTCAGAATACCCTGTTACTGGGAATCTAGCCACATACTAAGGCAATCTATTCTTGAATCTTTTTAAAAAAAGATATTGATTATATTGGATTTACAGTATTAAGTCTTAGTACTTATGTCTTTGAGCAGGGGAGTGTGTCAGTTATTTTAAATGAATTTTTCCCTGTCTTTAAAGCTTAGTCCATATAAGTCTTGCTGCCACAACAGATAATACTTAGGTTTGCCTTATTTGAATATTTGAAAACTGAGATTGTTAAAATACATTATATAATAAATTAGGTCTTAATTTCTAGATGAAATTAGAAATGAAACAATGATTTGAATTATTACATTAAGGATAAAAATAATGATAGTGTTCATAAGCACTGGGAACCCTTTTGTGTTGGAGGCATGCAAAATTCAAGTGTTTACCAGATCTTTCTCCTGAATCCTGCTCTTCCTTTCTGTGCTTCATGCATTACTCTTATTACTGATGTTGTAAAACAGCAGGGTTAAAGTGTCATTATGTCTGTGTTTTTTATGAATCCCATAGCATTCTAGTTAGGAGGAAAACTCTCAAAAATACTCTAGTGTCATTTTTGGTTAATATTTTAACCACCAATGGTATTTTTGATACTCATAATCATTTTAATAAGGTGTCTATAAAAATGCAAAACATTACATTTATGTTTGAATTGATCAATGAAGAGTAAGAAAAAAAACCTAGCTGGTTGAGACTGTAGATGTCCCATTAGTTAAATTTCAAAATTTTTAATAAAGGAACATTCAGAGATAGGTTGAGACCCAATGGTATCCATTAAACTAGCTCCTGTGACATGAAAAGGAACCCCAGAAGCAGAGGACAGGTGAGGGCATTTACCTGCCAAGGCTGTGGTTGTGCTCTGCTCATACTTAAGTATAGGTAGTGACACTGACATTTTTGTTATCCAGTAATCTGGAATAGTGTCTTTAATTTATCTGTACTAAAATAACTATTAAGTAATGGAATCTACAAAGAAGAAACTTTATGACTGTACTGTATTTGGGAGCCTTGTTACAGCTAGGTAAAGTTTCCATGATGCAAAGCATCTGGGTCTTAAAATTTACTATTATAACGCTACAATTCCGTAACTTTGGCAACCCAGTGGGAGACTGAAGGAGAATCTGAGCCCACCCTGAGGGCAGAACAGATTCCCTGTGTGGTCCTTGGGAAAGAGCTTCCAATCTCTGGCTCCTGTGGGTATATCATTTGCCTGCTAACTACCTCCAACTTCGTTCAGCTGTGCGGAATTACTTCCCTTTTGAATCAAAAAAAAGAAAGAAAGAGAGAGAGAGAGAGAGATCTACCACGCCTAACCTGGGAGTGTCACCTTTGGCACACCAAACAGAGCTCTCAGGCCACACCCATCTCAAGCCTCTAAGGCTCCATCAAAAACAGACAGTCCACTTAATCTAGAGTTATAGTATAACAAGAAAAAGCACCACAGTGAAGAAACCAAATATCTCCAATATGCCAAATAACAAACGCAAAAACCGAGGCAATAAAAACAAGGAAGTCACCATGACGCCCCCAAACAAAAAAGACACCCCAATTCAAGATTATGAAGATGATGAGTTAGAAGAAATGCAAGAAGCAGATCTCAAAAAATTGATAAGAACATTAAGAAGTTCTCAAAAACAAATTCTTGAACTACAGAAATCCTTAACGGACAAGATAGAACATCTCTCTCGTGAAAATGAAATATTAAGGAGGAATCAAAATGAAACGAAACAACTAGTACAACAGGAAACTGTGATAGTGACGAGAAATCATAATGAAGTGAAGAATTCAATAGATCAAATGAAAAACACAATAGAGAGCCTTACAAACAGAATGGGTGAAGCAGAAGAGAGAATATCGGACTTAGAAGACAGAGAACAGGAAAGGATACAGTCAGACCAAAGAAAAGAAGAGGAAATTAGAAATCTAAAACATATTGTCAGGAACCTGCAGGATACTATTAAAAAAACCAACATTCGGGTTCTAGAAGTTCCTGAAGGCATGGAGAGGGAGAAAGGATTAGAAGGCCTTTTTAGTGAGATATTAGCAGAAAATTTCCCAGGTTTGGAGAAGGACAGAGAAATCCTAGTACAGGAAGCTCACAGAACCCCTAATAAACATGACCAAAAGAGATCCTCACCACGACACGTTGTAATTAAACTCTCCACAGTGAAACATAAAGAAAAGATCCTAAAATGTGCAAGAGAGAAACGTCAGATTACTCTCAGAGGATCTCCAATCAGACTCACAGCTGACTTCTCATCAGAAACCCTACAAGCTAGGAGGGAATGGCGAGATACAGCCCAGGTACTAAGAGAGAAAAACTGCCAGCCCAGAATATTATATCCTGCAAAGCTCTCATTTGTGAATGAAGGTGAAATAAAGACTTTTCATAGCAAACAGAAATTGAAAGACTTTGTGGCCACTCGTCCAGCCCTGCAAAAGATGCTTAAAGAAGTGTTACACACAGAAACACAGAAACACGGTCATCAATATGAAAGAAGATAAAGGAAGGAAACCTCACAGCAAAAGATCACAGGGAATTCAAAGCATATATTAGAACTTATCTTTGGCAAATGGCAGGGCAAAGTTACCACTTATCATTAGTCACATTGAACGTTAATGGCCTGAACTGTCCAGTTAAAAGACACCGATTGGGTGATTGGGTTAAGGAACAAAACCCATCTATTTGCTGCTTACAAGAAACACATCTTTCCAACAAAGAGCCATACAGACTGAAAGTGAAAGGCTGGAAAAAGATGTACCATGCCAACAGAAATGAAAAAAGAGCGGGTGTGGCCATCTTAATATCGGACAACATAAACTTTACCACAAAAACTGTTAAGAGAGACAAAGAGGGATACTATATAATGATTAAGGGATCAATACAACAAGAAGATATAACAATTATCAATGTATATGCACGTATCTACAGGGCACCGGTCTATTTAAAAGATTTGTTAAGTGACTTAAAGGGAGACTTAGACCCCAATACAATAGTACTGGGGGACTTCAATACTCCACTCTCAGAAATAGACAGATCAACAGGACAGAAGATCAACAAGGAGACAGTAGATTTGAATGACACTATAGCCCAAATGGATCTAACAGATATCTACAGAACTTTCAATCCTACAGCTAAAGATTTTACATTCTTCTCAGCAGTACATGGAACCTTCTCTAGGATTGACCACATACTAGGCCATAAAGCAAGTCTCAGCAAATTCAAAAGAATTAGAATCATACCATGCAGCTTCTCAGACCATAAAGGAATGAAGTTGGAAATTAGCAACTCAGGAATCCCTAGAGCATATGCAAACACATGGAGATTGAACAACATGCTCCTGAATGAACAATGGGTCATAGAAGAAATTAAACGAGAAATCAAAAATTTTCTGGAAGTAAATGAGGATAACAGCACAACATACCAAAACTTATGGGATGCAGCAAAAGCAGTGTTAAGAGGAAAGTTTATATCAATAGGTGCCTACATCAAGAAATTGGAAAGGCACCAATAGATGAGCTTTCAACACATCTCAAGGATCTAGAAAAGCTACAGCAAACCAGACCCAAATCTAGTAGGAGAAGAGAAATAATTAAAATCAGAGAAGAAATCAACAGGATTGAATCCAAAAAAACATTACAAAAATTCAGCCAAATAGCTGAAGTCAGTCTGGAGATTCCTCAGAAACCTGAATTTAGCCCTACCATTCGACCCAGCCATCCCACTCCTTGGAATTTACCCAAAGGAATTTAAATTGGCAAACAAAAACACAGTCTGCACAGTAATGTTTATTGCAGCTCAATTCACAATAGCTAAGACCTGGAACCAACCCAAATGCCCATCAACAGTAGACTGGATAAAGAAATTATGGAACATGTACTCTATAGAATACTATACAGCAGTCAAAAACAATGAAACCCAGTCATTTGCAACAGATGGAGGAATTTGGAAAACATCATGCTGAGTGAATTAAGCCAGTCCCAAAGGGACAAATATCATATGTTCTCCCTGATTGGCGACAACTACCTGAGCACCAAAGGGGAAACTTGTTGAAGTGAAATGGACACTATGAGAAACAGTGACTTGACCAGCTCTTGTCCTGACGGTTGATGTACAATGTAATACTTTATCCATTTTAGTATTTTTTTTTGTTCTAGTACCATTGGTTGAACTCTGTAATTAACACACAATTATTCTTAGGTGTTTAAATTTTAACTGAGAAGTGATCCCTGTTAGGAATTTGGAAAACATTATGTTGAGTGAAATAAGCCAATCCTAAAGGGACAAATACCACTTGTTCTCCTTGATCGGTGACAAGTAACTGAGCACCAAAAAGGAAACCTGTTAAAGTGAAATGAACACTATGAGAAACGGTGACTTGATCAGCCCTCACCCTGACTGTTGATGAGCAGCTTAATATGTTATCCCTCTTAGTATTTTTTTTGTTTGTTCTACTTAATACTTTTGGTTGAATACTGTAATCAATACACAATTCTTCTTAAGTGCTGAAACTTAACTGAAAAGTGATTGCTGTTAAATATAAGAGTGGGAATAAGAGAGGGAAGAGATGTGCAATTCGGGACATGCTCAAGCTGACTTACCTCAAACAGTAGAGTTAGAAACATACCAGGGGATTTGAATTCAATCCCATTGAGGTGGCATGTACCAATGCCATCTCACTAGTCCCAGTGATCAATTTCTGTTCACAATTGATCATAATGATAGGACTAAGAACCAAAGGGATCACATAAACAAGAATAGTGTCTGCAAATACTAGCTGATAGAATCAAAAAGGGAGAGAATGATCCAACATGGGAAGTGAGATACACAGCAGACCCGTAGAATGGCAGATGTCCTAAACAGCACTCTGTCCTCATAATCAGCCCTTAAGGCATGCAGATCCGGCTGAAATGCCCATGAGAGTATTTCAGGCATGGAAAGCCAAGCCACTCTGGGGAAAAAAAAAAAAAAACCTAAATGAAAGATCTCTGTGAGTGAGATCCCAGTGAAAAGAACAGGTCATCAAAGAAGGAGGTACCTTTCTCTGAAGGGAGGAGAGAACTTCCACTTTGACCATGGCCTTGTCTAAAAATGATCAGAGTCAGTGAACTCAGGGGGCTTCCATAGCCTTGGCAACTCATGACAAGAGCCTAGGGTGATTACTGAGGCCATAAACAAGAGTGTCAATTTGTTAAGTCAACAACAGGAGTCACTGTGCACTTACTCCTCATGTAGGATCTTTGTCCTTAGTGTGCTGTACATTGAGATTTAATGCTATAACTAGTACTCAAAGAGTATTTTTCACTTTATGTTTCTGTGTGGGAGCAAACTGTTGAAATCTTTACTTAATGTATGCTCAACTGATTTTCTGTATAGAAAGAGAATCGAAAATGAATCTTGATGTGAATGGAAGGGGAGAGGGAGTGGATAAGGGGAGGGTTGCGGATTGGAGGGACGTTATGGGGGGGAAGCCATTGTAATCAATATTCTGTACTTTGGAAATTTATATTCATTAAATAAAAGTTAAAAAAATTTACTATTTTAATGAAGAAGAAATGGCATTATTGCACGTGCTTAAATGATAACTTGCTTATTGAGTTACAGAAGAAAAAATAGGAAATGAGCAATTGTCACTGCATTAGCTAGAATGTTAAATTGGCAAATTGTAGCATAAAGCTTAAATCTGTGTTTCTCAAATGTGAACCAGAGTAGGCTAATGCTGCTTTGTGTATACTGTAAGTGCTACAAATAGTCTCAGCACTGAACATGTATTGATACTTCTCAAATGAATGTCACCTTTGGTGTAATTGTTTTGATAAGCCTCAGAAAATATCTGAGTGTCTGCAAATATGGTAATCTGTTTGATAATAAAGATATTTTCAGTTCTTTTGTTGCTATTATTCCATATTTTCATGTTTAAATATTAAATTTGAATTTTTACATTTTTACTACTGTTAATTTAAGTACAGTTTGTTCCATGGTTACAAATGGGTTGTCACTGAAGAAACTTAACAGCCTTATTCATGTAACTTAAGTAGAAACTACATTTTGTGTTCTATGTTCATACACTTTAAATGATCTATATTTCTGTTTAAATATAAGTGATGATATATAAAAAAGGTAAATATTGTTCAAGGTACAAGATAAAATAAAATAAAATGTAGTCATTTTAAAAAACTGAATAGATCCACTAAACAACACTTCAAGTTCTTAATGTTTGTGGTTTTATGAGACAGTTTATCCTGTTAGGTGTATAACTTTTTTGAACAATAGTTTCCACAATAGAGATGAAACTCTGAAAATCAGTATTTATGTGTTTGATAATTTAATTTTTGTTAATATTTACTCCATCATACCAGATGTGTGTATTATCACTAAAATAAAAAGTAACAACTTTTTAAAAAAGCATAGGATAGAAAATGATACATTTTTGCAAGCAACAACCATAACAAAGCAGAATGCCTACACTATTATCAGAAAAAAAAAAGACTTAAATGTAGAGAATTCTACTTGATATAAAGGGGGGACATTTTAAAACAATAAAAGTGTTAATCCATTAGAAAAATATAATCATTATAAAGATACAGCCGTTAACAAAAGTGCACCAAATTGTTTGAAGCAAAAACTGATAATGTTTTATGATAAAAATAAAATGTGGCAATAAAACTTGGAGACATCAATACTCCATTTTTAATAATGGATAGAAGTAAACAGACCAACAAACATATCCATATTAGAAGCTTTCTTTATCCAATATAGTTTATTCTCATGCTTCTTATTTAGCACTACTAGGATCCATTTTTCAGATTTTTGACAACATTAATTAATTCATTAGACAAACACTGACATTTTGTTCTGAGCTAACACTTTCAAATATTATGAGGGTACTGATATTATATTACTTTAGGTCTGGAAGCAGAAATCTACAGTAAAATAGGAAAATAGGTAAATTAGGTCTATATGCAAGGTAGGATTAGTCTTAACAGGTAAGGAGGAGATGCTTCTGTGTTCTGGCTCAGTTCACCCAGGTGAAACCTCAGTTCACCCAGATGTCGTCACCACAATTATTTAGGTCTAAATTTTTCCTAATAAGTTCTAAAAGCGTTACTCATACATCCAGAAAGGCTGTAAATTCAATTTACATTATTAGTACCTATGACAGCATACCAATTTGCTTGTTTTTTTTTCTGCCCTTCCAGTAAAGTTTTGCAAAAAAGAAAAGTTCTCATAACGTAGTCATAAAAATAAATATTTAGCCCTCAGTATTTGCTTTTAGATGCTTTGTCCTTTTCTTTCATCAAAGTATGTCAAAAGGAACAATTTCATCTCAACTCTAATATAAAATATTGCATTATTCAGAGGTCAATGTCAGATGCAAAAAAGACTCAGCTATTTTGAGATGAAATAAAATTAAAACAAGAAGTCTGTTATTTTACATTAGTGAGAGTTCTGAAAGAGAGAGTTCTAAGTGGATTCTTCTAAGAATGACTCCCAATCAGTACTGTACCGCTCCACTGAGCTATGCCTACTGCACAAGCTTTTGTCATAACAGATATGACTCTCATCTGAAACAGTGGACAGCAAAATGTACTTTGTCATAGAATGGCTGCTGTTAACACAGTGAATGTATCACTGACCAGACATTTTGCCAGTACCTGCAGGGAAATGTCCTTAGACTCAATTCAACATTTCAAATCACTTAAGAATATATTTAATTGCCAGAAGTTGATTGATAGATGAAAGGGAATCTGAAAATGTCATCCATTTCCAATCTCTCCAAGTAAATGAAAGCTAGAATGGAGGGTAACGTTAGACAGATCCAGAAACAAATGGACTTTTTGTATCACAGCAATATTATTCCCATCTAATTCATTTCAAATGTACTTGAATTATAACTTCTTTAGTGGTCATTTCTTTTGCTCCCAGCACTCAAATATCCCGGCAATTTCCTCACAGAAGGTGGGCTATATCAGAAATCTTTACAATCTAAAGCTTAATGCTAATTATGGTTTTATACTTCTCTGCAACAAATCTATGTATATATAATGAGCTTTAAAACATAGACATTTACTATAATGACTTGTAGACTCACTATGAATAGCTATTCTCAACTGTGTTACATCTACAGTTATTACTGAGTTTGTATTTAGTCAAGGAAAGAAAGCATATCTTGCACATGGAAATACAATTGTCAAGCCAAAAAATGTGTTAGGAAACTATTTAACAGCACATGGGTACATCATAGATCCTCTTAACAATACTGTGAATCCATGATTTAGCATTCCTTAAAAAGAATAAACAAGGTTTAGTGATATGAAGAGAATGCATGGACCCTTTTTCGAGTAGTGCTTATGGAAAGTACAGTAATGATTGTTGCTAGGTACATTACTTCAGTGGCCTACACACTGTATTCCTCCTGATTCCACCTAATCCAGACAACTCATAGTGGGAATAAAAAAATGTGAAGAGAATTGCTTTGGGGATGATAATGACAAATGGTCTCATTCCATAGAGAAAAAATATCATATTCTAATAAACATGTAGAAAAAAGTTATGAAAATGTACCTCTTGAATAAAAAAAAAGTCAGAGAAAATATTTTACTTCAACAAGAGTTTTGTAATATTTTCATGTAAACATGGATTTTAAATATAACTCTGTCCTGAAATATGCAACACAGTGGAGTGAAAGCATCTACTGAGCTTTTGTCTGTTACTCAGAAAGATGAAATCTCAGAAGGGATATGTGTTGTGGAAGTTTGTTATTTACCAGCATATTAACAAATTTTGGATATTTAGATACAAGTATAGAAAAATATTGCATTGTTCAATATCTAATTGACATAATAGGCTGACACCTGCAATATTATTGGATGTTCTCATCATTTTGTAATGGGAGCAAGAATAGTTTTACAAGGAAGGATGGAACAGAGAGGGTCATTAACATAAAAAAGAACATTAAACTCCTGGCCTGTGCTGATGGAAGAGTGTAAAACTGCAAATGCATTCATGCTGATTTTCACAGTGAAGCCTTTTTTCTTTTTATGGCTTACTGTCATATTGTACCTATGAAAGTATCTGCAGAAAACAAAATAGATGGAATTCATGTCAAGAACATCAGATATGTATTTCTCAAAGTAAATAGCTTTAAAGGAAAAATCATTAAATGTGTTTTTAATCAGAGATTAGTGGTTATCCAGGTTTTCAACGCATTTTTTCATTTTTATTTTGCTGCTAGGATTTGTAGGCAGCTCCTAGGTTACATCAGGAAATTCTTATCTCTAGTATATAAGTTTTAATAATTTGATTTTTCTATATAAATGAGAACAAAATTTAATAGAGAAATAACACTTTCTGTTCTTGATGTATCTATATTCCCTGCTGTTTATAAGTGCACTTCTATTTTTGGCTTATGAGCAAATATATTTTAGTTCTACAGCCTTTTAATCTTGAAAATGGAGTTTCAGAACATGCAGTAGCTGAAAGCTTCATTGTGCAGATTCATACATAATCACATAATCCATTGGCAGAGACACAGAAGTAGAAATGAAATAGCATTTTATAGGGGTAAATTGGTTTCTGGAAAATGCTGAGAATTGTAACTTGGTTTTTCACAACTATTCTGGGATACTATTATATGTTTTTAGACAATTTTTTTTCACCCTGGTACAGTACAGGTACCTCAGTATGCCAATGAGAAAGATGATAAGTTTCTCTACACTTAGAATAACAAAACCATTGGGGCTAGTGCTGTGGAAGTGCCTTCTTCCCATTTAGGTGCCAGTTTGTGTCCTGGCTGCTCCATTTCTGATCCAGCTCTCTGCTAATGCATCTGGGAAAGCAGCAGAAGATGGTCCAAGTCTTTGGACCCCTGCACCCACCTGGGAGACCTGGAAGAAGCTCCTGGCTCCTGGCTTCAGCCTGGCCCAGGCCTGACATTGCAACCATTTGGGGAGTGAACTAGCAGCTGGAAGACTCTCTCTCTCTCTCTCTCTCTCTCTCTCTCTCTCTCTCTCTCTCTCCCCCCCCTCCCTCTCCCTCTCCCTCTCCCTCTCCCTCTCCCTCTCCCTCTCCTTTTCCCTCTCCCTCTCCAGGTTTTTCTTGTTAGATTAAGGCAATTTTTACAAGTGAAATTCATTACAATTTGTGATCACAGCACATGCAAATTTAAAAATACAGGGGCAGGCATTGTGGCACAGCAGGTTAACTTGTTCTTAAGATGTGCACGTCCCATATGGGAGTGTCTGCTTGAGTCCCATCTACCCTGCACTTTCTATCCAGTTTCCTGCTAATGTGCCTGGGAAGCAGTGGATGATGGCTCAAGTACTTGGGTTCCTGCTGCCCATGTGGGAGACCCAGATGGAGTTCTTGGCTCTTGTTTTCTTCCTGGCCTTTCCCCAGCTGTTGAGGGCATTTAGAAAGTGAACCAGTGAATGGAAGCTCTCTCTCAGCCTGTCTCTGTTTCTCCCCTATTTTTATGCTGTTCAATCAAAATAAAAATAAAATTTGAAAAATAAACCAATAAAAGAAACTGAAACTATAAGAAATTATGATGTAAAAATTATACATAAAGGCATTTCCAAAAGTTCATGGAAAATTAAATAAAAAGATATATTTGTGCAAAAATTTTTGAAATCCATACATACAAGTGTCTTCAGAAAGTTACTGGAAAATGTCTATTATGAAAACCACTATGAATCACTTTCAAAATTTTTCACCAATATAAAATTGTGTTAGTTCCATTTTTACATAAATCTTCTGATGTACCCTCACAGGTTAAAAACATTTCTTTATTCGCATCTGAAGTTTGAGCCTTGCTTCATTCTTTACTCTTTTACCCCAGGAATTGACCACAGTTAATATCATACAAAGTACCCAAAGTAGTTTTATCTGAAAATATGTGTGTCCCTATATGTATTATAGTCCATGTAATCTGTTTTATTTTACTCATCAGTATATATTTAAAATGTCTGATATCACTATATATGTGTGTGTTTGTTTATATAGAATTCTTTTTTTTTAAACTTTTATTTAATGCATATAATTTTCCAAAGTACGACTTATGGATTACAATGGCTTCCCCCCCATACCGTCCCTCCCACCCACAACCCTCCCCTTTCCCACTCCCTCTCCCCTTCCATTCACATCAAGATTCATTTTCGATTATCTTAATATACAGAAGATCAGCTTAGTATACATCAAGTATGGATTTCAACAGTTTGCTCCCACACAGAAACATAAAGTGAAAAATAATAGATGATTTTTTTTAAATGATGATGAAATCAGAGCAGACCTATTGTCATGTTTAATCCCAGTGAGAGTCAAGTTGGGAATTGATAATTTCTTTTTTTTTTTTTTTTTTTTTTTTTTTTTTTTTTTTTTTTACAGAGGATCAGTTTACTATGCATTAAGTAAGGATTTCAACAGTTTGCACCCCCATAGAAACACAAGGTGAAATATATTGTTTGAGTACTCGTTATAGCATTAAATCTCAATGCACAGCACATTAAGGACAGAGATCCTACATGAGGAGTAAGTGCACAGTGACTCCTGTTGTTGACTTTACCAATTGACACTCCTGTCTATGGCATCAGTAATCTCCCTATGCTCCAGTCATGAGTTTCCAAGGCTATGGAAGCCCTCTGAGTTCTCCGACTCTTATCTTGTTTAGACAAGGTCATAGTCAAAGTGGAGGTTCTCTCCTCCCTTCAGAGAAAGGTACCTCCTTCTTTGATGACCTGTTCTTTCCACTGGGATCTCACTCGCAGAGATCTTTTGCCAGAGTGTCTTGGCTTTCCATGCCTGAAATACTCTCATGAGCTTTTCAGCCAGCTCCGAATGCCTTTAGGGCTGATTCTGAGGCCAGAGTGCTATTTAGGACGTCTGCTGAGTATCTCACTTCCCATGTTGGATCACTCTCCCCTTTATTTACTCCATTGGTTAGCGTTAGCAGGTACTAGACTTGTCTATGTGCTCCCTTTGACTCCCAGTCCCTTCACCATGACCAGCTGTGAACTGAAACTGATCACCTGGAACAGTGAGATGGCATTGGTACATGCCACCTCGATGGGATTGAATTGGAATCCCCTGGTATGCTTCCAACTCCACCACTTGGGGCAAGTCAGCCTGAGCATGTCCCAAATTATGGGTGTATTTTTATAATTATCCTCATGTTGATATATATATAGAACATTTTAGAATGTTTTGCTACTATAAAAATGATTAAATTAAGCCTATTTATATGAGAATAGGTGTGGGGAGCAGCTCGGACTAGACTGTTACTGGAATTAAGACTTATTCTATGCATCTGCTCTCCCACAATATGGCGCTGGGAGAGAAGTAAACAGCTTCCGCACAGCTGCCTCCAGTTCAACCAATTAACTGTAGGACTTGTTCCTGATTGGAGAGCAGCGTACTCGGCGTGTGGGCAGCCGAGTTGGGATTGGCGGAGGAGGACTATAAAGGAGGAGAGAGATGGCATGCACCGGGAACATCTACGGGGAACATCTAAGGGAACCCGTGCAGCCCCCGAGAGAGCCGGCCGGCGGTGTGCCGCTCCCCTGCGGAAGTGGGGAATGCGGCCAGGGGGAACTGCCCTTCCACGGAGGTGGAAGGGATAGTAGCCAACCCGGGAAGAACCAGCAGCAAACCCGGGGAGGGCCGAGCAGACGAAAGAACAGCGCAGGGTCCTGTGTTGCTCCTCCACGAAGAGGGGGAGCGACATAATGGTGCCGTGACTCGGATAGGAAACCTAGGACGGATAGCAAACTTAGGAGGGAAGAAACGGGAAGAAACGGGAAGAATTGGGAAAAATATCGGAGAGAGAGACTAGCAAACAGCCTAGGGAAAAGCCGGACGAAAAGGGTGCCGGAAGAAGCTATTGAAAGCCTAGGCATAGACTCGGATACGGACTACGGGGGGAAGCTGGGAGAAATCTCTAAGGTCAAAAGCGAAAGTGAAAGCTAGAACAAACAGACTCAGACGCGGACTGTGGGGAGAGGCCAGGAGAAACGAGGGAGGAATATTGTTGGAAGAAAACTTAGGGAAACATACCGGGTAGAGAAAAATGTTAGGGAAATTGAAGCCGTGGGGGGCAGGCCAAGGCGGACACGAAAGCCACTTTGGGATTCTCAAGTTAGCCCGGGAATAGGGGGCGAAAAGTTGAAACCAGAAGCTGAAACGTGAGCCAGGTTGGGATCCGTCTGATTAGCCCGGGGAGCAAAGGACGGGAAGCCAAACCGTGGGGCGGAGACGTACGCTGGGTTGAATTCGCCAGGCTAGCCCGGGGAACTTAGATTGAATCCTAGTGGCGGACACGTAAGCTACGCTGTGTTACTCGCGGAAGCCGCCGCGTGCAGAGAGAGCACGGGGCGTGAATAGATAGGGAACGCTGGCGTAGGCCGTGGTTCAGACGCGAAAGGGTTAAGCGTGGAGACCGCGGAGCGCGCGAAGCCAAGCCGCGCAAAGCCGGGAAGCTGCGCAGATGAGAGAGGCGCGCGGGCTGAAGCGGCGCAGAGCCGGGAACCCGCCGGCGGGGCGAGGTGCCGGAAAGCCGCAGGGATAAGAGAAACAGAAGTTTAGAAGTAAAGTGAGAAAAATAGGAATGCTGGAAGATAGAAGTAAAATGGGAGAAATAGGAATGCCCGGAGATAGAGAAATAGAGAAATAAAAAGGCCTCCCTACAACACTGCAATGTGAGAGCTTGGATTCGGTCTGCCTAATCAAGTGAGGCGATGAGCACCTGCGGGCAGCTACCAGCTTATGCGCCGCAGGTCACCGAAGACAGGCACGAATTAACATCAGTAAGGCTTCCCCACAATACAACAATATTAAGCTTGGATTCGGTCTGCCTGATTTAAGGCGGTAAGCGCCAGCAAACAGCTCGACCAGAGTATGAGCTGCAGGTCACCGAAGATAGGCACGAACCAACACTAATAAGTCTCCCATACAATAAGGCAATGAGAAGGCTTGGATTCGGTTTGCCTGATAGAGCTTGTAAGCCCCTGCAGGCAGAGCAAAGCATGCGCTGCAGGGCACCGAACACAGGCACGCATCAGCGCCTAAAAACCTCCTCACAACATGGTGAAGAGAGGACCCGGATTCGGTTTGCCTGATGGATAGGACTTGTAAGAGCCTGTGGCAACTCTAGCAAGTAGAGCAGAGTGTGTGCTGCGGGACACCGAAGACAGGCGCGTATCAACGCCAAAAAAATAAAAAGAAAGGGGGATCTGTGGGGAGCAGCTCGGACTAGACTGTTACTGGAATTAAGACTTATTCTATGCATCTGCTCTCCCACAATATGGCGCTGGGAGAGAAGTAAACAGCTTCCGCACAGCTGCCTCCAGTTCAACCAATTAACTGTAGGACTTGTTCCTGATTGGAGAGCAGCGTACTCGGCGTGTGGGCAGCCGAGTTGGGATTGGCGGAGGAGGACTATAAAGGAGGAGAGAGACGGCATGCACCGGGAACATCTATGGGGAACATCTAAGGGAACCCGTGCAGCCCCCGAGAGAGCCGGCCGGCGGTGTGCCGCTCCCCTGCGGAAGTGGGGAATGCGGCCAGGGGGAACTGCCCTTCCACGGAGGTGGAAGGGATAGTAGCCAACCCGGGAAGAACCAGCAGCAAACCCGGGGAGGGCCGAGCAGACGAAAGAACAGCGCAGGGTCCTGTGTTGCTCCTCCACGAAGAGGGGGAGCGACAATAGGTGTATCTCTTAGTGTATTTATGAAATTATGTGGTAATAATTTCAAAGTATCCTAGAATTTCTGATAAATGAGTGTTTCTGCTTTCCATCCTATAAATTCATGTTCCCTCAAAAACATCTAAATATTTTTATTTTAATTTGGATATTTCATAATATTTCTACTTAAAACGTAACAGTTGATCATTTTACAAAATTCAGAGAATATCAGAAATCACAGTATATGATTGCCATTTCACTACATATTAATACCAAGTAGTAACGTTGTGCTGAATATCTATGCAGAACTTTTTCAGAGAATGTTTATTGACATGTTACAAAAACTCTCTGAAGTTCACATATACTGATTATTTATATAGATTGTTAGTTTTTCATTGAATTAAACACAAGAATGCATTCACGGGGCAAGTGGTTGCCTGAGTGGTTAGGACACCATTTGGGATGCCCACATCCTGCATCAGGGTATCAAGTTCAAGACCCAACACTCTACTTCTTATCCAGTTTCCTGCTAATATGCATGCTGGGAGGCAGGCAGCAGATGATGGCTCATGCACTTGCATCCCTGCCACCCTGAAGGCATTTGGGGAGTGAATCAGCTGATGCAAGCCCTCTCTCTGTCCATCTCTCTTTCTCTTTGTTTCTGTGCCTTGCAAATACAAACAAAAATAAATGTAAAGCTTTTTAAAAGATTGCATTCATGGAGATGACACTGGCTACATTCACAGGCTGGAAAGCTTGCAAGTTCTTTTATTCAACCTCTGCCATTTGTTCTGAGTGTTGTTAGCTCACGAACATCTTTCTCTATACAATATCTAAGTTTTACAGACCTCCTAGCAGATATTATTATCTCTGACATCTCACAGGCTTGCAGTTACAGACAGATTGGAGACCAGGAGAAGCACCTGGCTCCTGCCTTCGGATCAGCGCGATGCGCTGGCTGCAGCGCGCCGGCCGTGGTGGCCATTGGAGGGTGAACCAACGGCAAAAGGAAGACCTTTCTCTCTGTCTCTCTCTCTCTCTCTCACTGTCCACTCTGCCTGTCAAAAATAAAAATAAATAAATAAAAAATAAAATAAAAACAAATAAAAAAAAAAAAGATTTGTTTCTCTTAGAAGTCACTTGAGAAAGATGCAAATTGGTCCGAGTGGGGTGAGATACCCATGGCTGTAATGATCAATCAGTTGTGTTTGGGATGAGAGGGAGGTTCGATGGCCAATAAATAGGGCAACCAGGAAAGAAATCCTTAGGATTTTGGGTGCAGTGAAATCTTACTTAAACTTAAATGGATAACTTGGCACTGGCGCTGTGGTGCAGCAGATTAAAGGCCCAGCCTGCAGTGCTGGAATCCCGTATAGTCACTGGTGCAAGTCCCAGCTGCTCCACTTCCAATCCAGCTCTCTATTATGGCCTGGGAAAGCAGTAGAAGATGCCCCAAGTCCTTGGGCTCCTGCACTCATGTGGAAAACCCAAAAGAAGCTCCTGGCTTCACATGAGCTCAGCTCTGACCATTGTAGCCATTTGAGAGTGAACCATTAGATGGAAGACCTCTTAATCTCTCTGGCTCTACCTCTTTCTGTAACTCTGTCTTTCAAATAAATAAAATAAATCTTTTAAAAAAAGGATAACAGCTTCTGCTAGAAGTAACTCAGTGTATGTCGTCTGTAATTACATATTTTTTAACACCAACCACACTAAAATAAATACTGCTGTATTTTTTCCATTTAAGAATATGTTATTAATAAACTCATATTGGCAACTCAATACATTTGCCATAATTTTAAACTACACAATATTTTATTGAATGAACGTATCTCACTACTTAGCCAGTTCTATATTTGGTATTTGGGGTGCTCAAAATTTACGTCCATATCAGTAATGTTCTGTACACAGCCATAATTAGTTTTCCTAAGATAAATGCACAAAAAATAGAATTGATAGTCCAAAATGTATGCACACAGACTCTCATATTGCCAAATATTAAGCTTTACCAGAAATGTTGTGACAATTTATTCTTTCATCAACCCCTAAGAGAATGTGTACTATCAAATATCAATAGTATTACAGAAATCTCTTTACCTTAATGTAATATATCATTTTTAATACTTTGAATGCATTTTAGTTTTAAGTTTTATTTACTATATACAAACTCTGTGCATTTCATGTATACAAATTTAGGAACACAGAGATTCTTTCCACCCTACCCTCCCTCTCACCTTCATTCCCTAATTTAGCAATACCTAATTGCAGGAAACAATGTCCTTCCTATTTGGCCTTGAAAAACCCGTGCTATTTTTTTCCCCAAAATTTAGAGAGGAGAGATTTTTCTTTGGCTCCCTCATTTATTCATTCCATAGCCCAATTGCATGTAACTGTTTGTACAAAATATGTACACATCCCAGTGACTGGATTTTTTTCTGTGGTATTTCCCAACATGATGAAAATGCAGAAATTATCTCTGCAAGACTATATTTATCCGGTAGGGACAATGACTTTGATAAGCTTCTTGGACTCCTAAACATCTTTGTTTAAACACAAGGAAGCAATTCATAGTTCACTTTTTTCTTGCAGTTCTCAGAGAACTGTTTACTGAGGAGGCCATAATCAAATTTGTTTACGCTCATCATCATTTGCACTCACTTCACTCAGAGGTACCCTCTTTCAGCATATTGATTAAGCAATGTGGTACATTTTACTCTCGAATTGGTTTAGAAAAGTGCGTAAGAAACAAAGCCAGTATTTAACATTTGTAAGTAAATAGAGACATCAATAGATTGTTTGAGTGCTATTTGGGCATTTTCTTATTTTGAAAATATTATTATTCCAACTTCAACAAAGGTAATAATAGTAATATAGTAATATATAATACATTGCCTCTTTTAACATGCATGTAAAATGTTTGCTATAAACATTTATATGTCAGAGAATTCATCTGAAAATTAATATACTTGTAATTTTTTAGCTTTATTGAGAAATAATTGACAAAAATATCACCATATTGTACATTAAGCCTTTAAAACATATTAATCTCATGACTGAAAGTTTGTACCCTTTGAATGTTTTTCTGAACCCCTCATCCAGTAGTAATTACCATTCCATTCTCTTTCTGCAAATTTGGTATTTTCAGAATCCACATTGAAATGAAATTATTAGGTGTTTATTTTTCTGTCTGCCTTATCATACTTAGCATAGCATCCTCCAGATTCTTCTATATTGTTGCAAATGAGATTTCCTTTTTTATTAACAATATTCCAGTGTGTGTGCACACATGCATAGGTGCACATCTTGAGTCACATTTTCTTCACATATTCATCTGTTGATGAACACAATGTTTTCCCATCTCAGCTTTTATGAGTCATGATGCAACGAACATGTGAACATGGGACAGGAAGTTTCTCTTTGATTTTATTTCCTTTGGATACATACCCAATACTGAGATTGATGGATAGGGTGAGAGTTCTATTTTTAATTTTTGGAGGAACCTACACACTGTTTTTCATAATGGCTGTACTAATTTGCATCCCCACCGTTTGAATTCATGTTTCCCCTTTCTCCAC
Source organism: Oryctolagus cuniculus (assembly GCF_051225735.1). Lineage (NCBI taxonomy): Eukaryota > Metazoa > Chordata > Mammalia > Lagomorpha > Leporidae > Oryctolagus > Oryctolagus cuniculus. The sequence continues at coordinate 27,705,645 of NC_142878.1, read as the reverse complement.
AGTCCCACTAAAGCTTACTTCTTGTCTTTTGGATGGTAGCCTTCCTCACAGGGGTGAAGTGACACAACATTTATTCTAAACTGGCATTTCCCTGATGACTCATCATGTTCAGTACCATTTCCCACACATGGTGACCATTTGCATTTTTTTTTTTAATTTGAAAGATCTTTTGCCAATTTTTCAGCCAGGTAATTTACCTTTGTGTTATTAAATGGTATGGGAACCTTGTGTATTCTGGGTAGGGTTTGCAAATGTTTTCTTCCATTCCATTGGCTGGTGTTTCATTTAGATGTGTCCTTTTCTCAGTAGGAGGTTTTTAGCTTGATGCAATCCTAGTTAGTTATTTTTGCTTCTTTTGCTTGTGTCTTTGGTGACATGTCCAAAAAATCCAGGCCAAGACCGAAGTCATAAAATTATTCCCATTTTCTTCTGGAAGTTTTAATGCATTTTTACATTGGTTTATGTGTACTGTGTAGGGTAAGGAGCCACTCACATTTGTGTGTGTGTGTGTGTGTGTATCCAGTTTTTGCAGCATCATCTATTACACGGACCATCCTTTCCCCAGCACCTGTGTTGAGGATTTATTAACCATCTATGCTTGGTTTATTTCTAGGCCTTCTATTCTGTTTCATTGTCTGCGTGTCTGTTTCTATTACTATAGTTTTCTAAATTAATTTAAAATCAGAAAGCATGTTGCTTTCAGTTTTGTTCTTTTTCCTCAATATTGTTTTAGTTACTCAGGGTCTTTGAGATCGTTAGTACTTCTAAAGCATATATTATAATGTTATAATTTCATAACAGCTAAAGTGATACTAACTTGCTTAGCAATCACCATTATTAGTATGCTATTAAGATAGATATCTTAAGAAAATTACAAGCCATAGAGTTTTGACTATAAAATTCACAGTGACAAAACATAATTACTAAACATTCCACTTACTGCATTTTCAAAGATTTTAATTCAAAAATTGAAGGTTAATTTTCTATATAATTTTGATAAAACTCCCTTCAGGATTCCAAAGACAGAAATTCCAGACTTCTCTGGAGATTTTCCAAAGTTAAAAGGATTGATTCACCTGAGACCACTTTGAGAGTTTCCAGGAAGGCTTCCCTATACCAGGTACTTGTCTCAAAGGCCTTTGTAACAGAATGTGATTAGGTGTCAGTTACTATTGCTACAGTGTTACATCTGAATAAAATGCTTTCATTGGTAAAAGACATCTAAGTCCAAAACCTCAGTGAACTCTGTAGAAAATTTTATGCTTGGCTTCATTTTACTGAAGAGTGTAGCCTATTAAATGCACTCAGAAGAAATTTTATCATAGGATTTCGTTGGGTTTGCTGGAAAGGGGACAGCTTGGCATATTTTTTCATCCCCCCCTCTTTTAGAAATACACCACACACAGGTCTCTTCTTTCCATGTCTTTCTGAGCGTGTCTTTGTGGATGTGTATGCATGTTTATGTTGTGAGGGGGCACCAGTGATGATACTCGCTACACCTTAGCACTTCTGTCACTCTTCCAGGATATTCAAATGACCAGTAACATGTTGTCAATTTATAGAATCTTTGTGCAGCATACCTAAAGACAGTGAATCTTTTCCAAAAAGAGGTCGGCTGACCTCCAGACAGTCACTATACCACTTCACATGCTTAAACCCCTCAAGCCAATAGGGGAACTTGACAATGAGGAGGAAGCGCTTGCTTCTACCACTGCAATTTACTCTGATGCATGTCACCAATCAGGGAACAATCAGATGTCTTAATCAAGGTAATGATGACATATTGCAATTTAGTTAAAGATGGTAATTCTAACAGTCCCAGATTACTTATGAACAAGAATTTAAAAATGACAAAGTGAGGGCATGCAGTTAATACAGCATTGAACAACACTTGGGATGCCTGTATTACCTGTTGGAGTGCCTGGGTTTGAGTCTTGCTCCCTGCTAACGCATTCTCTGGAAAGGAGATGATGATTGTCCCTCCCACCCACCTGGGAGACCCAGATTCAGTTCCTGGATCCTAGTTTTGGCCTGGCCTAGCACAGGATATTGCAGTTATTTGAGTAATGAACCACTGGATGGGCAGCATTTGAAGAATGAACCAGTAGAAGGGAGATAGCTCTCTTTTGAAATCTCTCACTGTCTCTTTCAGCTAAAAAAAAAAAAAAAAAAAAAAAAAAAAAAAAACACTAAAATGGCAAGATGGTGTACAGTGCTTTAACTTCAATGTACTATCAGGCAAGGATCTAAGAAAAGACATGGTTCATCACTCAGATATTTTAAAATGGATGGGAAGAAATCAATGTTTAGCTGATCATTTGCTGTGAGTGTATCTAAACACTACGTAGGTAGGGCATTGAGCATTGATGTTAACACACCCATTGAGACTCCTGAGTCCCATACTGAATTTCCTGGTTATACTCCAGATTTCAGCCCTCTGCTAGTGTGGACCTGGGAAGCAGCAGTGACAGCTCAATTAACTGGGTTCTGGTCACTCACATGAGAAACCTGACATGAAATCCTAAATTCTGGCTGTGGGGTGGCCCAACCCTACAAGTTGTAGGCATTTGGAGAGTTAGCCAGCAGGTGGGAGCTGTTTCCCTATCTGTCTCTCTCTTGTGTCCTCTCTGTCACTCTAACTCCCTAATAAAATTTTAAAACTTTTAAATCAACAATAAGTGCTAATAAAAGGCAAGTCACCCACATACATCTTCATCTAAGACATATCTACATATATTACTTGCTTACTACAGTAGTACCTTACACTTTTTACAAGTACAATTTTGAGTAGAGAGACATAATTTTGCCATTTCATCTATATGCTAATTGTAGTGTGTAATGGAAATAAATGTGAAGTGAAGGACATCTTAATGTCCTTTGGATGACTAGCATAGAGACACTGAAGCAAATAACTCATGAATGCTTCCAGCCCTAAAATATATAAAATTTGGGGTTAAAGTAAAACCATTGTAATATCACATTTGAGACTTCAGAGCCTATATCTGTACATGACTTAATCATTTTACTAAATATGTGTTGCAGGAAAATATTGTAATAATCATATTTTGAACATATGTTTGGATCCCTATTTTATCAAACAAACTTCTCTATTATAGTATCTTTTCCTTCCTTTGCGCTTTGAACTTCAAAGCTCTACACTGTTGAAAATTTAAAGAACCTTTAAATTAGATAACTACTTTGTTCTCTACTATGTGCATTTCACCTAATTTTTATGGTTCTTCAAATCACATTGAAATTAATAATGCAAAGTCTGGGAGATATTGTCATTTTCCCCTGCACTAAAGATATTTACTTTCCATGGTTTGTAAAGTGAAATTTTATATTAAATACATTTTTTCCTGGTTTCTTTCACCAGAATAATTATTTGAAATTCATTTCTGTTGGTACATGTATTCCTAGTTCCTTTATAATGCTGAGTAGTATACCATACTACAGTTTATTTTCCATTTGCCTGTTGACTGGCATTTGGTATCTTACAAGTAAGATGCTATGAATTGCCATGTGTAAGTCATTTTATGGATTATTCTTTGTTTCTCTGGAGCAAACCCAGAGGATTGTAATGACTGGGGCAAAAATTTCATTTTGGAGCTTATCATTCCTTTGTGCAGGTCCATACTTCCTGCTTTTATCATTTTCCTCTTGCCTAAAAGACTTCTCATTTTGTTGTTGTTGATAGGGCATGCTGCTGATGGATTCTTCACTTTTATATGTCTTCAATATCTATATTTCACATTAATCTTTAAAGGTGTTTGCAAAGAACATAAATTTAAATGGCAGGCTATTATTTTCCTTTCAGTTCCTTAAGATACTTCTCAACTATTTCCCCGACTTTAATTGTTTCTGACAAGATATTTGCTAAACATCTTTGCCTTAAAAGACTGTTTTACACTGGCTGTTTTTAAGATTTTCTCTTTACAACTGGTTCGGAGCAAATTTAATTTAATGAGCCTTGGTGCTGTTTTCCTGTTTTTTGATTGAGGCTCATTAAGCCAAGCTGCCTCACAATCCACGGAAGCCCATTTTCTGCCCCTCTATCCAGCTCTCTAAATTATTTCTTGCCAGCATCACCCAAAGTCTTTTTATCCCTGTATCCACTAAACAGTTTACTACTTTTCATGTCTTGCTCTCAAATCAGCAGTGGAAAATACAGAATGTTGCCTTTGTTGACATCAGATGCTCTTGGTTTCTTTCCTGTTTCCCTGGGTCATCTCATTCAAACCCTTTTGTAGATGAATCTTCTGCTCCTTTTCCCCCTTACCTGCTGGCATGCCTTACTCCTATTCCTCTTCCCTTCTCATACTAGCCATTCTTTCTCATCTCCACTGTCTTCTCTTGAATCCCTTCCACTTCAATACTGATGACTGGAGCTGGTGTGCTGCAGCAGGTGCAGCCACTGCCCACAATGCTGGCATCACTTATCGTAATACTGGTTTGAGTACTGGCTGCTCAGCCTCAAATCCCTGCTCATGCTCCTCGGAAAACAAAGGAAGATGGCCCAAGCACTTGGACCTCTGCTACTCATGTGTGAGACCAAGATGGATTTCTAGGTCCCTGACTTTGGCCTGACACCCAGACATTAAGGGTGTGAACCAGCAGATGGAAAATCTTTCTCTCTTTGCTTTTCAAAATAAATCTTCTAAAAACTAAACATTGATGACCATCTTGGGCATCTTTCGAAAACTGCAGATACACATATCCAATTGTCCACTGTGTCCAGTTGGAAGTTTTGTGACATCCTTGTCACACTCTGTCACAATTACATTAAGCACACCATCATTCTACTAATTTGAATATTTCAGCAATGTTTTATGTTTCTGGGTGCTGAGTAAATGTGTGTTATTATCTTTTGTCCCTAATTACCCTATTTGGTCTTGCCCAGTGAACGACTTAATTTAATGTACCTGCAAAAACCTTTTACATCTGGCTTAATTCCCAGTTCTAGCCTCTCTTGGCTAGGATGGTATGTTGCCATACAGTTGGAAGGTGGCTGTTAAGAGATTTATTTGTTGCTACATAAATCTATTTTTACTATGCCGTAGAAAAAGAAATAATTTGGCACTTTTTCTAAATTTGTCATGCTTCTCAAAATGCAGGTTTTTAACAATTATAAGCTGAATGTTGGCAGTCATGAAAATAATTTAATATATCTAATATCAATTTGCAAGTTCACATGGCGAATTACACATGACTAAAAAATTTTAGGATATGTCTTTAAAACCAGCAAAACACACTATTTCATTTTTAAAAACCTCTAAAAAGTACATAATTTAGCATTTATTTTCCTTTGATCTGGACTTTGCTGCTTTATTCTTAAGCAAAAAGTTACTGTTCCATTTAACGCCATTAACCCCATATTAACATAAATGATATTGTTTGCCTTTCAAACTTGATTAATTTTATCATGCTCATAAGAACATTTTATGACATTTAGAGAATATTAAAGTTGTGCATAAATTCTCTTTGCATAATTGTATTTATATTGCAACAAATAGAACTTGAATCATATTATTATTCCAAATTGAGTGCTAATGGATTTCTCAATGCTTTGATATTGCTAGTCAAGCATTTATGTTGTATCTTTGATGGCCTACAAAAATCTTCTATTTTTTCCAGAGTTACAAAATTACTACAACTAAATTAGTGCCTTAATTGAATTGTTTTTTTACTTACTTTTTTGAAAATAAATAAAATTCTAATATAATAAGTAGTAGTTACAAGAAATGATATGAACATTTTCCCCTCTATATTTTTACCTATCAAGCTCCTAATTAGCTTGGATAAATGTAATGAGAAATATTTTGGTACACTATCAATAGACTATGTCCAACAACAGGAAAATATTATAGTACCACTTTTTCAGAAGGAAAGTAAATGTGCATACTGACAGCTCATTTATATTCTACACTGATTTTTTTTTTAAAGTTTACTTATTTACTTGAAAAGCAGAGTTACAGAGAGGCAGAGAGAGAGAGAGAGAGGCCTTCCTTCTACTGGATTACTCCCCAGATGGCTACAATGGCTCCTCCGAAGCCAGGAGCCAGGAGCTTCCTCTGAGTCTCCCACGTGTGTGCAGTGGCCCAAGGACTTGGGCCATCTTCTGCTTTCCCAGGCCATAGCAGAGAGCTGTATCTGAAGTAAAGCAGCCGAGATGCAAACCAGCACCCACATGGGATGCCAGCACTGCAGGCATCGGCTTTACCTGCTGTGCCACAGTGCTGGCCCCTCTACACTGATTTGGTCAGTGTATGTAATACATGGAAGATACAAGATGCCTTCAAAAAAGTTGTGGAGAATGCAAGTTATGAAGAAACTGCACAAATTTCAAATTTTTTGCACCAAAATAACATTTTATTTTTCTTCAATTTTCTATGAATTTTTGAATTACTCTCATATTTCCCAGAAAAAAATGATTGGTACAAAAGTCATATAAATTCTCTGCCTGCAAGTCACTAGCAATTTAGGAGTCAGGCTGATCAGAAAGGAAAAAAAAAATGCTGGTATCTGTGATATGTGAAACACTGTGATTAATCTGGGGACTCATGTACATAAGTAAATTAAAGGTAAATATAAAATAAAATACCTTTCTATGGGTCATTAATGCATTTGTTGATTAAAAAATTTATATGTATTTATAATTTATAACTTTTTTGAAATATTCATACATTGTGCAATGGCTAAATTGAACTAATTAACACATGCATTACTTAACTAAATTTTTTGGTAATAACGTTCAAAATCTACTCTCCTAGCAGTTTTCAACAATGCAATAAATGTACAATATATCCCTTGAATTTATTCCTTTTACCTGATATCTCCCTAACTCCATAAATTCACTTTTATCCTCTAAAGTTTTTTTTTTAATTTTTTTTATTATTATTATTTTTTTGACAGGCAGAGTGGACAGTGAGAGAGAGAGACAGAGAGAAAGGTCTTCCTTTGCCCTTGGTTCACCCTCCAATGGCCGCTGCGGCCAATGCGCTGCAGCCAGCACACCACGCTGATCTGAAGCCAGGAGCCCAGTGCTTCTCCTGGTCTCCCACGTGGGTGCAGGGCCCAAGCACTTGGGCCATCCTCCACTGCACTCCCTTGCCATAGCAGAGAGCTGGCCTGGAAGAGGGGCAACCTGGACAGAATCTGGTGCCCCGACCGAGACTAGAACCCAGTATGCCGCAGGCGGAGGATTAGCCTAGTGAGCTGCGGCACTGGCCCCTCTAAAGTTTTGTTTATTGATTTGAAAAGCAGAGTGGCAGAGAGAGAGAGATACACAGAGACAAAAAGATCTGTGATCCGTTGGTTCACTCCTCTAATGGCCACAATGGCCAGGCCAGACCAGAAGCCTGGAACTCCATCCGGGTATCCCACGTGGGTGGAAGGGTCCCAAGAAGTTGGGTCATTTTCTGATGACTTCCCAGGCACATTAGCAGGGAGCTGGATTGGAAGCAGGGCAGGCAGGACTGAAACCAGTGCTCCAATATGGGATTTCGGCATTGCAAGCATCAGCTTAACCCACTGCACCACAATGTTGCCCCCCTGAAACTAATATCAATCTTACTCCCCCTCCCCCATGTTTTCTTAGGATTACGTGGTAATCCTTGCAGTAGTTATGAAGAATAAAGTGATATTTAGGTCTATCTGGCTGTAATTTGTTCTGATTTTTAATAATTATTATAGTAGTTTATGTATATCCAAAAATTATACAAAATATGTGTTTTATAATGTTATTTGGCTCTCAGTGTTTTATTTGCTACATGAAGAATGTTCCTGTATTATAAATAAACACATTTTATCAAAGATGTGCATGTAGATCACCTTACTGCAGCCTAAGATAAAATTACATAATATAATTTGATATGGATTTATTCAGGAATGAAGTGAATGATTAAAAAGATATTACACAAAAGAATTGTACTCTTATTTTTTTACATATAAATTGAATTATTCTATTTCAGTTCATTATTTCTAACATTCATAAGACCAATATCATGTACTAGTGTTAGAGATAGAGCTAATCAAAATTACCATTTTATATTTTTACATCAAGTAGTGCTCAGTGCTTCCTAGACCTATATTGTGTCTAATCTGAAATAAAGTTTCTGATGGACCATAGTAAAAGAGGTGGAGCCAGGGAGATAAATCATTGTTTATCTGAAGAAGATATTCCACTGCATAACAAAGACGTGAAGCAACTCTTAGCACCCTAGGCCATTAGAGGGACTAAAACACAAAATTACAATGAATCGTTACATCCCGTCCCCTATGATAGCTCATTTTTAAACACGAAAAGCCATAGCAAATGTTATAGAGGATGGGAAGAAGTTGACCCACTAGTACTCAGTTGAGCAGAATGTGCTTTGAAAAATGGTCTCCCAGTTATTTGGAAATCCAAACACAGAATCGTTACATGATCAGAAATTCCACTTCTAGACAAATACTCAAGAGAAATAAAAACATACGTCCATTTCATGAAGAAATGTAAACAGGCTGGGGAAAGAAGAGAGAAGGAAGAGATGGGAAAATGTTAATTAACTGGTATAAAGTTATAGCTATATTGGAGCAAAAAGTTATAGGTTTCTATTGCATGTTAGGTTGAGTATGCATGAGGGTAATCTACTATATAATTTTCTATAAAATAAAACACACCACAAGATATCATTTTGGGCATTTTCACCAAAGACCTATTTATCCCAACTATATATTACACAATAAACACCTGTTACAAACCTGCACAGAGTACTCCATAAATACATGCAGTATTTAACATTTCTATTATTTTTTTAAAAAATGAAAATTGTATGAAATATTAACACAAGAACTATTAATAATAGAAATTTAAATATGCATCATTTGACAAAGGAATAGATTAAATGTGATATATCCACACAATCTAATATTATTCAATTATTAAAAATGAAGTACGAGGCTGGCACTGTGGCATTCTGGGTTCAGTAGCCACCTGTGATGCCAAGATCCCATTTCAGAGCACTGGTTCAAGTCCTGGCTGCTCTGCTTCCAAAACAGCTCTCTGCTAATTTGCTTGGGAAAGTAGAGGAAGATGGCTCAATTATTTGGAACACTGCTACACATAAGGGAGACCCAGATGTAGCTCCTGGCTGCTGAGTTAGCCTTGTCCCAGCCTGACCATTGTGACCAATTTGGGTAGTAGACCAGCAGATGGAAGATCTCTTTCGGTCTCTCCCTGTCTCTCTGTGTCACCATGCCTTTCAAGTCAATAGAACAAATATTTTAAAAAAGGAAGTCAGTAGCATGCAGTACATGCTACAACAGCAATGAACCTTGAAGACCTATTAAGTAAAATAATGCAGTCACAAGATACCGTATGCTATATAATTCTATTTATATGAAATCCCCAGAATAAGAAAATTCATAAAGATAGAATGTAGGTAAGTGGTTGCCTGAGGCTAGGTGTTTGAAGGGATTAAGGTTTGACTGCAATTGTGATGAATTTTCTTTTCAGGGTAGTGAAACTGTTCTAAATTGATTGTGGTAACGGTTCTCCAACCCTGTTAAAATGTGGAAAAAAACACTGAGTTGCCTACTTTAAATGAGTGGATTTGGGGGGCACATGAATCTCAATAAATAACTGAAGTGTCTTTGAAATATTCCTCCTACATTTACAAATATTATCCTAGCAGTGACTAGGATATTACCAGGTGGAAGCCAGGGGCTGAAGTCTCAATCCAGGTTTCCCATGTGGTTGGCAGGGACACCTTAACTGCAGCCATGGCCTGCTGCCACCCAGTGTGCACTTGAGCAGGAAGCTGGAGTCAGAGTGGAGTCAAGACTTGAACCCAGGCACTGTGATATGGCTAAGTGGGAATCTGAAGCAGTGTCTTACCTATTAGGTCAAACACCTACCACTAGGATATTAGATCCTTAAACTCTAAGCTAAAAAAAAATCTTCTCAATGTTTAAAATAACTCATAATTCTAATCCTGATATATCAGAATGTACACAAATTGGCATACAAATAAGAAGAAACCAATTAAAGAGACATAAACAAATATTTATGCTACAAATGTATTTGATTCATCTCAATATTTAATATAATACCCAAACTTTTCTTTTAAAGGTTCATTTCATGTGTTTTGTTTTTTTCAAAATAAGGTGTAGGGAAATTTAAAAAGAATAATTAAAATTACATATAAACCTAACAGGAAATGTAAAAAAAAAATAAGCATACAGTAATGTCTAGAAGGAAAAGTGCCCAAATGTGAATGAAAATATTTTTAGGTGCTTTAGATAATGATAATTTGTTTTCATCATTAAGGTATTTACTTATTTCCATTTTGGCTATAAAATCATTCTATAAATGTTAAAAGATCTATTACTAATACATAAAATACAAACTTTTACACAAATATATTATGAAATGTTTACAAGAGTGAAGTCTATGATATTTTTGTTCAAATGGACTATATGCAAAAATTGTGTAATGTGCATCTTCAATTATTAGGACACAAATGAAAAGAACAGGTCTAAAGTCATTTGAAAAATTACAAAAAGTTCCTGTTTTTCTTCTCCTAATTAAAATTATTCAACATTCAGTTTAATTACAACTTGATTTATATCCAATTACTATTAATTTTCTTTATTTCTGAAAATTCTTTATGAAATATTTAATTTTTATATTATTTTATGAAAATTTCAGCAATTATTGATAACCTCAGTTAGCTAATCTGAAAGAATATAACTCAATCTGAGGAGGGAGGAGAAGGTGTGGTGCTATTTATTATTTTTTTTTTTGAAAAAAAGCTTTCAATGAAAATTCAGTAGAGCATAGAGTTTATCAGTGATTGAATTAAGTGTTGAGAACTTCAGGATAATGCACTCATTATCTTTAGAAAAGCACAGCATAAAATATCATTAGATTGTGCAGGCTATGAAAGAGACACCCATCATGCAGCATTTCCCAAGTAACGGAAAGAAGCAATTATCTCATACTGCTAATGAAGGCTAGACTTTAGTGCTTATAGAAATTTACTTTCTTGACAATACTCTCAATTTTATTAGGTGTGTGACGGTAATTACAAAAGATAAACCAAATATCTTATTAGATTTAAATAGTAACAAATTGGTTAATAAAGTGTCCAGATGGCAGCTTTTTCTTAAAGTGATAGTTAGAATCCACAAAACACACATCATTATAAAAAATGAATGGGAATGAAGTCATGTATGATATACAGAAATAGTTTGGTTGCAAAGCTTCAAGTTGATGTGTGCTTATATTTGATGAAGATATGACTACATCAAAGAAGGCAGCAGCCAGATGAGTACAAGTTCAGGTAAAGCGAATTCAATGACTACTGGTTCCAGGGAGCTCAGAATAAGATTTATGATTGTTTTTGGTAAGGTTGTTGCATGACTGAAGAAAGTTTTGTCAGGTCATGCTGAGTATCAAAGTGGCTAGAAAAATAACTGAAAGAAAGTAGGGTTTTAGGTAAAGGAGATTAAATCCATTTACCTGGAAATACTGCTTTCGTATTAGGATTTGTCACAAGTTGTTCACTCCTGATTAATGCTAAACTCTGTTTATAAATGGCATGGATTTCATGAGATTATTTTCTCTCTTGAGCTGGGACAAAGGCCAAGGCCACAGCAAGACTCAGGATCCTGACAGTAATACACAAGCAGGGAAGAGATTTAAAAAAAAAAAAAATGAATTAAATTAACCAAAGTCATCGATTTATTCTAGGAAGAGCACAAAACTTTCCCCATCCCTCTTGCTTTTTCTATTTCTTTCCTTATTTTTCTGCCCATAACTCTTCAAATTAAAAGATTTTCATGGCTCAGGCAAATGGCTACTTTAGACCATATTATTTATATCATTTACCATATGAATTTACATTATTTAGAGTTTAGACACTGAGTGAATTTTCTCCATGACAATCAGAATATTTTAAACTTAGCAAGGCACATGGTCCCTGTTAAATCTACTCAGAATTACACATGTACTACAAAAGCAGCTGTGACACCGTAAATAAATGTGTATGACTATTAAAGTTTCTTTATAAAAATAGGTAATTGTTAGATTGAGTTCAGAAGTGATAGCCTATAGACCATGGAGACTAAGCATAGACTAAATTGTACTCATAAGAAGGTTCCAAAAATATGGGAATTTCCAGAGGTTTATGGATAATAGAACTAAAACATATTCATTTTGGTGCAGTAAGTCTTGAAATCCATTCAGCTTTTTTCCATAATATGTATTTATCATGAAAAGATTATGAAGACCTGTGACATCATAGATTTCAAAAATCTTTGCACTAAATAAAAATTATGTGTTAATTCCTTTTTTCATGAATTTTTGAAGGGTATTTCTACAATAATGTATGCAAGACACGCATCTATTTATATTCAAAATAACTGTCCAGAATTAAGAATTCAGGGTTGGTCAGGAGGACATGCCACTCTGAAACTGAGTCATTCTAAGCCTCCTCTCCTTCAAGTCTGGAACTGCTCTTCTGATTCCAAGAGTTATAAACTAAGAGATCAGGTGCCTTTCCATCATGGTGAAGAAGAAATGCAGGATATATACAAAAGCAAACAGGGAAGCTAATAAATCATAAAAATATAATTGAAGAAATCGTCCCCTCTAGGAAAGAGAAAGTTTTGAAACACTTGCCATCTGTTGATAACATGTTGAGCAGAACCATGGCAGCCTTCCGCCACTGGCATGGGGTTGAGTTCTTGTTGAGGGCCTGGTTCTGCACTCTGGAATGAACTTTCTTGCTCATTGTCCTTGGCAATCTTGAACTTTCAATCCATCTAAAAAATCTCCCTTTTCTATTAATTTACATGGCTACAGACAAGTTGGACAATTGTATAGTTTGATCTACTTGGCCACTCTGCACACATTTCACACTTGGTTTCTGTGGCTTTGGACCTGAGGTTTTTGTATGGAACCACTGAGTTTGCATACCAAATTTTTGGTATCACTGGTTATACAATGCCAATATTTTTTAAAAAAATATTTATGTGAAAGGCAGAGTCACAGATAAAGAGGGAGAACCATCTTCTGGTTCAGTCCCTAATTAGCCATAATGGCCAGGGCTTGGCCAGCCTGAAGCCAGGACCCTGGGACTCTATCCAGATCTCCCATGTGGGTAGTAGGGGCCCAAGTACTAGGGCTATTAGTTAGGAGCTGCATCAGAAGTGGAGCAGCCAGGACTTGAACTGCCACTCACATGGGATACCAGTGTTTTAGGGAACAGTTTAACTCTGAGTCATGATGCTGGCCCTAGCAATTTTAATTCTTTGAAAAAAATCTAATTCTTTCATTCTATTTATTTTCAATGAATTTATTGTGATTTAACCACAAATCAAGATTGATACTGGACACAGGATCAAGTCCCTTTTATTTAAACCTCTGAATTTTTAAATCTATGTTTATAGTTCCTTAGCTTCTACCTTAACCTGAGACACAGTTTTTTTTTTAAAGTTGCTACAGTTGCTTTATGATTTCTCAATCAATCAATACATAATATATTTACTTAATATAAATAGAATGAAAACTCTAATAGCAGTAATCCGGGGGTATAGATGCCATAGGTTTAATGTCCTAGAACTAGTTTGCCATACTTGCTTATGACGACCAGGGCATACACGACAATGCTGTGCCTGTGATCTGAATGGCCTTTTCACATGTGTGCATTTCAATCTGCAACAAAATTCTTCGGAAATTGCTTCACTCAGTGAAGTATTTGTACAAAATACAAGTGAGTTAGCCCTCCTCTTTAAAGCGAGATAAAGACCTGTATTTATCACCTTCAAGATTCTCCAAAAACCGACCGAGGACACACGTCACACAGTCAAGTGTAGCATGAACGAAACCCGTGCTAAGATTGCACGCATGTGAATATTACCTATCAAAATTGTTATTGACAATGAACATACTAATATCTATAATGCATTTGGTTAAGCATTCTCTATATGCCATGTAACTAGAAAGTCACTAGAAGGCAATTCCTAAGGCAATGAGACTAAACTCAAGCTCACATAGAAACAAACAGAGCGAATACTTAAATTTTAACATTTGCAATAGGAAAAATTCAGTTAGTCAAGGTATCAACAACCATAATGCACGGAAGAGTTTTATTCTTAAAATAGTTCTGTAGGCTAGGTATTTCTTCACTCAAATATGATGATTACCTATTTCTCCATAAAGATTATTTAGCTTGAAGGAGTTTTTTTGATTAATACAACTGATGTGGTTAGATGGCCTAATATCTAAGAACGGCCAATGTCAGAAAAGTACAGTCTAGTAGTTTCCAAGAAAATTGGAAATGAAAGTAGAGATATGGAAGGCTGAGAGAATTATCTACCTCTGAACTTAGTATCAAAGTGAATTTTGCCATGCCTCAATAAATCATCTATTTTTGTTTAACACTCTTCTCCCTCTGAGTCTTTCAAGTTAGAGAGAGAATCTTGAATCAGCTGAGGAAAAAAAATGGAAAATTGAGAACACATTCTGTGGCTTAAAGGCAAAGCAATGAGTTCCATTCCCACTGTGTCCATGGCTGAGTAAAAGGGACAACTGGATCTTTTCTTGAATTTTGTAGTTTTCACTCTCAAAGGCACACATTTTGATTTTTCAAATAACTGTCTCCAATGATATGCTGATGAATTCCCCTTTCAACTGTGAAGGCTTCATTTATCTTTGCTCTATTCTACAATTTCTGTGAGTGTATATCACCAGAATACCCTTATTTAGTAGTTAGCCTTTGCTTATTTTCACATCTAATATTTTATTCTAAACTCAATCTGATACTTGATTTTTCCTCCTTACCTGAGGGAGGGCTACCTCTGCCATTGGTTCACCCCACAATGGCCGCTGCGGCAAGTGCATTGTGGTCTGTGCACCACGCTGATCCGAAGCCAGGAGCCAGGTGCCTCTCCTGGTCTCCCATGCGGGTGCAGGGCCCAAGGACCTGGGCCATCCTCCACTGCACTCCCGGGCCACAGCAGAGAGCTGGACTGGAAGAGGAGCAACCTGACTAGAACCCGGTGTGCCAGCACCACAGGTGAAGGATTAGCCTATTGAGCCGCAGCGCCAGCCTTCCTTCTTATTTCTAAGCATGGGCTCTAGTGTGGCACAAAATTTGCCAGGGAGTGGCCTGCAGAAACAAACTATTCTGTTCTTCCTGTGTAGGCTTTGCTTAATTTTGATCTCTATTCATCTACCCTCTGCCCAGACTGGTCTTCACATGCATGTCTCTGAGCATATGCCACCGAGTTGGGCATACTTTTTCTTAGCTCAGAAGCATTCTACCTCCCCAATGCTCCTTGAGGTGCAGAACTTTTGGCTCCAGATAAACAGTGAATGGCCCACCACTTTTTCCCAGGCACACAAAAACCACTTCCCGCTCTATTGCTCAGAGGGCTTCATCAGTCTTTCTTTAGAAATTTCTGCATCAGACGTGGATGCCACTCTTTAGTAGAAATGTATACCACTATTCCCATACACTCTAGCCACAAAGAATGAGTCAGCTACAAGATCTAAGTGACCAAGCCCTCGGATTGTTCTCAGGAATATTTCCCCCCTTCTGCTCTTACCTGGATGTCAGATGGGTGAGCATGTTCCGAAGCTCTACAGTTCTCAAGCTTGAGGACAAGATGCCAATGGCACTTTTTTTTAAAGGACACTGAGTGTTTGCAAGTGGTCAGTGATGGTAGTCATGGACCCTGCACGCTCCAAAAGATTTATAAACTTCTCAGCCCTCTTCTTATGTTGATCTCAATGAGGAGGCAAGAGCTTGGACAGCCAAGTTACCAAGGCTTTCAATTAACCCTGAGCAAAACTGGCTGATCTCACCTGGTCATGGTGATCTCAGCTTAGAGTGTTTGGCACTAAATAATTCTCTGCTTGTGTTGGTCTGGGATATCCTTTCTAGGATAATGGGAAATTTCTCATTTGATATTTGAGAAGGACTTGTTAGTAACGTGGAGATAGAATCCTCTTATGACTCATTCATTCTGTAGCTATCATGGTGTGCAGAGGAAATAAATATTTATACTCTCATACTGATCAAATTCTTCTCATTGCTTTCATGGAGCATTTTGAGCTCATGTTTAATAGGAGTGAGTACAGACCTCTGCACTTCTCTGCTCTTCAAATACTACTAATGGAACAGGAGGGCAGCAGTACAAATTACTTTAATGAATATAAAAGGAGAAGTGCAATTCCTTTGACAGCTGAGAAATACTGAATTCTTAAAATTGAGTCATTAAGTGTCAAAACTGGAAAGGATTTTACAAACCATGCAAGCCAAATCATGTTTCACACTGCAGAAAACCACGTCTAGAATGGAGGAAGGATACGTCGAAGCTCTGTCAACCATTTTGGAAAGATGGTAATGGGAAACAAGATTTGCATGACTATAGAGGTTTACAGAGAAGTTTTCAAGTTGTTTCATCAAATTGTCCTTTCTTACCTTTGTCACTGTGTGGTTTGTGGGCTAATCCTTTATTTGCGATATTGAAAGGTGTGATCCTGTTTGAAATTGTTTACATTTAGAAAATGTCAATAGTAAAACAATAGCACAACTTGGTAGGACATTGCATGTTTCACTAGGACAATAACACACTCAGAATAATGATAAAACTATTAATTTTTCAACATGGCTATTAGGTAACAAGTAGTTAGGGGAAAGCTAGTCAGTATCAACACCAGGATAAAGCAGGGTCAGAGCCCATCACCTCCTTGCCCTTTCAGGTTTAGAGATGGGGCCTCAGAGAATCACTTATTTATGAAAGTATACCAGATGGAAAGTAGCCTGAAATTTTCATCCCTTGGATATAAAACCTACAACGATTCACTGCTACTAAGACCCAACAGTAAAACACTGGAAGAATTTCAGTATGAAAAGCAGCTTTTCAGACTAAAATATTATACAAGAGCAGAAAACCTGCAGATTCAGAAATTGGGGTAAAAGAGAGCTAAACCTCTTTGTAAAATGAAGACATAAGGTAGGTTTTCTTAAAGTACATAATTAAAATCAATCTGAAAACTTTTGAATGAAAGTTTTCTTTTCCTTTTTGTCCTTCGCATTGTTTTCGTAAGCAATAAACCTCACCTAGAATTATACAATGCAGATTTAAGGATTGATAGAGAATAATTTAGTAATATACCCTGTTGATTAATGGCTATCTATAACATGGCACCTTTTAAATTGGCTATAGTCTGCTTCGAATAATAACAGCTGTGTTCTAATAAGCTGACATCCCATCATCCTGAAGAGGTCCTAGAATTACGCACCTAAAAACAGGGTTGCAATTATGCATTTGCAGTCATTTTTAATTGCTTTATTCCTAATGAGGAAGCATTATGAATTAACTTGCTACATTTGTAATGTGAGACGAAAACACCTCAATAAAAATAATGTCCTCGAACATTTGCCTCTCCACCAACCAAGTAGGGAAACATTATTTTTTTTTTTTCTTTTTTCGTTTCATTAACCAAAGGTAGCCTTCACTCGGCTATTCCAGAAAATTTAAATTCCCACTTAAAATGGAATGTTCTCATTTTTTTCCTGGGATGAGGGAGTCACTAGGAGTAATTTGGATGACTGCAATGCTGAATACAGACAGGGCAGGAGGCCACATGAGTTTTTAGAGAAATGGAATAGGCAGTAAGTGACCCAAGTACAATAATACGATGTATAACTGTTATGTGTGAAAATGGTATATTTAAAGTTTATTTACATTTATACTGAAATTGCAAAAAAGATATACTAAAGCTACCAAGAGATGCAGAAACCCATCTAAGGGGCTTCCTGTCATTGTTGGGGACCACTGAAAATGCAGTTCAGTAATAATTCACTGACCTTCTAACTAGGCCCTGACTTCAAACTGTCGGGTGTCTGGTGCTCCCTCCTCTGTCCTTTGTGAGAGTGACTACTTGAATGTCATGGGGGGAAGGTCTTATCCTCCTAAGACCACAACTAGCATTAATGTGGATGTGGTGGGAGCTCGTCTGCAAATACAGGAGAACTCTCATCCCAGTTTGGTCACCTGAGGTCCACAAGCAGCACTCCTTTACAAAAGGGTATTAGGCAGGTTCCCTATAATAAACAGAACTAAAAATGTAAGGTGGGGAGCTGGAGAGTGGAGACAGAAAGAGAGAGACAGCGACTATAACGAATTGACTTATGTGATTATACAGGCTTAGAATTTCTAAGATAAAGATATATAGGCCAATGGTTAGCCTCAGGCAACAAAGGAAAGCAATGGTGTAAATTCTCATTTCAGTCTGAAATCAGGGGAGGACCAATATCCCATCATTGTGAAGATCATCAAGCAGAGAAGGGATTCTCTCTTGCCCTTTTAGTCAGCCTTCAGTGAGCTGGAAGAAATATGCAAACACTGGGGTGGGAAATCTTTACACAGCCCATCAATGCAAATGATGATCTCACACGAAAATCCCAACACAGATCCAAAGAAACGTTTAACCAAATACCTGGGCACCCTGTGGCCCAGTCACATTGGAACAACAACAACAAAAATCAACCACCACAAATTCCTTGAGGGTTTAGTTCTCTGTTTCTTATATCACATTAGCAACCTCTTTGACCTCAGTCTCAGATAATTCCTTCAGAACATGAAATAAAACTTCCTTTTCTCTATACAGAGAAATCTTTGTTTTCCTTAAAGGAGAAATGATTTTTTCCTTTAAGAAGGATGTTCTGTAATGATACAATATTGCTTATGAATCAAAACTCTTTGAACATATTCCATAGATAATTGACCTCTGGAGTTCAGACTTTCTGATTTAAATCTTCACTTCTAAAACTCTAAAATGTAGTTTTGCCCGAAGAAGAATAAATATCAGACCTAATGGCGAGCTTCATCTCTCTGGAATAGATTTGAAACTCATTCTCTTGGAGACTTCCTATCTTGAATCCAAATTCCAGGTATCAAAATGTAAGGATTTTACTCACCAACATGTTCAAGAAGAAAGATCCCCCATGTTCTGTTTATAATTACAAACTCAGCTCTGAAACATGGGCAGGAAAAAAAAATTAATTCCCTCCTATAAAATTAATGCAGAGATTCACAGTATTATATTGCTAAAATATATTTCATGATTTCAAAGTATAGACCATTTTAATTTTGAAATCCATAGTATTATGAAATACATATATAATATTAAAAATGGAATGAAATAATTAAGAACATGAGTATCATAAGATTTTCTTTCTCCTAGTAATATTGCCTGTCTGTGCCAATCAACTCCAGAGGCATTGCTGGAATACATTCCTGCTTTCTAGACAGTCCAGTTCTTAGATTATTTGTTAATGACTTTTTGTCTTCTCCCTATGGTTTCGATTTTAAATTAAGATATGCTCCCCTAGGTGGCTTTTCTTGCATAATTTTCTTTACATAACACAGATATTCACAAAACCAATCCAATGCTGATTGAACTATAATAAAATTGTTAAAATTCTTATTTAAAATATGTTATACTGCCAGACTTCTTCCCTTAACTCTGAAAAAAGCAACACCAGAAAGTGATCCAACAAATTATCTATTTTTATTTCTTTATTTTATAAATTAGACATAGCATATGGAGGCTACAAGACATGTCCAAGGTCATCCACATTTGGAGAATTGTGACTAAATCCCACATGTCCTGATTCTCCATATCATGCTCATTCAAATGAAATATTCTGTTTGTATTTTTTCAGATATTACTAATTTTGTTAAGGTAAAATCCATGTACTTTAAGTGTGATATAGACAGGATTGCAGAAGATAAACTCACAATTTGCACTGACGTAGCAATAATTCACCTTCAAATATTTCTTAAGCAAAATTAAAATAGTTTCAAAACATAAAGTTTATCAATGTGGCATCAGTGTGGCATGAATAAATAGAGTATAAACATCTACCATTATTGTAAATATCCTGATATATTTGTGTGTGTGTGTGTGTGTCTACAACCAGTACCTTGAAGATATCAAAAAGTGAAATGGATTGTTCAATGATAGATGTCCTTCATCTAATTTTAAATTTCTATTAAATATTTCAGTCAGATGCATATCATTTTGATTAACTACAATGAACTTTAATGTGCAGAAACAGATTGCTATAGAAAATAATATACAGGACCTTAAATTTGCTTTTATTAGCTGCAAATATACAAGGGTGAATGCATCATACTCTTATCAAGATCCTTCTGGAACAAAAGTGAACAAATCCAAGGCAAAATCAATCCATCAATCTGTTGCAATAAAGAAAATGAAATGATGTACTAATGGAAAAAATTGTTTGCAACATTTATAGAAGACATGCAGTGATGGCATCAGCTAAAAGGCAAAAAGAGCTCCCTTTAGGCTAACTCATGGTAGAAAAAGGGCAACAGAAGACGTGGGACCAGTTTACCAGAAGGAACTCCATGAATTTAGCACACAAACACACATACACACACAACCACCTGCAATCATATATGCACATGACATACAATCATACACACATCACATTTTAAAGAAGTTTAAACACATAAAAGCTTGTGATTCCACCTATCTTTATTCTTTTATTTTAGATGTTTTCATTATTTGTGTTGTGCCGTTTTTACTCATTACTTCTAAATTTTCAATCTCCTATTTTGATTAATTTTTCAGGATGCTAATGACATACAAGAAAGCAGATATTTCATTCAGAAAAGGTTCATGATTAATTTCCTGAACATTTGTGTTTCTCAAAATATCTTCACTTTTAGTCTTCATATATGAAGAAACAAATTGCTATAGGAAACAATATATAGGGCCTTAAATTTGCCCTATATATTATTTAGTTGGCTCCCACACCAACTAAAGTCTTTCATATATCAGAGGGCACTATATTTTCTAGGGCTTTTAATAATACAAAGCAGCCTTTAACCAGATTCACTTTGCTTCTTAAGCAAGTAAGCTGTTTATTTTGGTATCTTTGAGTGCTTGCTCCTTCTTTTTTGTGTGCTTGAAGGATTATTGGATTATGTGTTAGTTTTTTGGAAGTTAAATATGTATATAAGCATGTACCTGCATTTGTAATGGTTTCAGACATGGTCCATTTTAAAATAAATATCCTTAGTCCCATATTATATCACTTCATTTGATTTTTCCTTCCAGACACATCAACTATTCTAAAGTTTTTTTTTTAACTTTTATTTAATGAATATAAATTTCCAATGTACAGCTTATGGATTACAATGGCTTCTCCCCCCCATAACTTCCCTCCTACCCGCAACCCTCCCCTTTCCCTCTCCCTCCCTCTTCCATTCACATCAAGATTCATTTTCGATTCTCTTTATATACAGAAGATCAGTTTAGCATACATTAAGTAAAGATTTCAACAGTTTGCTCCCACACAGAAATATAAAGTGAAAAATACTGTTTGAGTACTAGTTATAGCATTAAATCTCAATGTACAGCACACTAAGGACAGAGATCCTACATGAGGAGTAAGTGCACAGTGACTCCTGTTGTTGACTTAACAAATTGACACTCTTGTTTATGGCATCAGTAATCACCCTAGGCTCTTGTCATGAGCTGCCAAGGCTATGGAAGCCCCCTGAGTTCACCAACTCTGATCATATTTAGACAAGGTCATAGTCAAAGTGGAAGTTCTCTCCTCCCTTCAGAGAAAGGTACCTCCTTCTTTGATGACCTGTTCTTTTCACTGGTATCTCACTCATGGAGATCTTTCATTTAGGTGGTGGTTTGTTTTTTTTTTTTTTTTTTTGCCAGAGTGTTTTGGCTTTCCATGCCTGTAATAACTCTCATGGGCTTTTCAGCCAGATCCAAATGCCTTAAGGGCTGATTCTGAGGCCAGAGTGCTGTTTAGGACATCTGCCATTCTATGGGTCTGCTGTGTATCTCACTTCCCATGTTGGATCATTCTCTCCCTTTCTGATTCTATCAGCTAGTGTTTGCAGACACTATTCTTGTTTCTGTGATCCCTTTGGCTCTTAGTCCTATCATTATGATCAATTGTGAACAGAAATTGATCACCGGGACTAGTGAGATGGCATTGGTACATGCCACCTTGATGGGATTGAATTGGAATCCCCTGGTATGTTTCTAACTCTATCGTTTGAGGTAAGTCAGCTTGAGCATGTCCCGAATTGCACATCTTTTGCCTCTCTTATTCCCACTCTTATATTTAGCAGAGATCACTTTTCAGTTAAGTTTCAGCACTTAAGAAGAATTGTGTATTGATTACAGTATTCAACCAAAAGTATTAAGTAGAACAAACAAAAAAAAATACTAAGAGGGATAATTATTAAGTTGTTCATCAACAGTCAGGGCAAGGGCTGATCAATCACCGTTTCTCATAGTGTCCATTTCCCTTTAACAGGTTTCCTTTTTGGTGCTCAGTTACTTGTCACCGATTAGGGAGAACATATGGTATTTGTCCCTTTGGGACTGGCTTATTTAACTCAGCATAATGCTTTCCAAATTCCTAACAGGGATCACTTTTTCAGTTAAAATTTAAACACCTAAGAATAATTGTGTGTTAATTACAGAGTTCACCCAATAGTACTAGAACGAAAAAAAAATACTAAAATGGATAAAGTATTACATTGTACATCAACAGTCAGGACAAGAGCTGATCAAGTCACTGTTTCTCATAGTGTCAATTTCTTTCGCCTATTCTAAAGTTTTAAAACACAAAATTTATCCTGATATATTATCTCTTGTCCCATAATCTCCACCTTCTAAAGCTTCTTCTCTTATACCAAAGTATGTTTATTACAATCAGCCTCTGCTAACTCATTTCATTTTCTGCTGTGTCAAGAATTACATTTATTCTATCGTAAAGGATGTTACTTTTGGCATTCAGATATTCATGATATACTTTCGTCTTTTTTTTTTTTTTGAACAACATATTTTTTTCTATCTTATTCAGAGTAAGAATTTGCATTTTTCACTACTGTTCTTTCTTAGACTTCCCTGGTATTAGTACAAAAGAAATACCAAGGAAAGTTTGTTCTCTGAAAGTCATTGAGAGTAGTCTGATAAAAAATAATAAGCAATTTTCTAAATAGAGCCATCTCTTAAGGCCCTAGCAGAAAGCTGGGGATTTGGGTGAAAGGTGAGAAAGAAGTAAGAGTAGAAAAATTGGTAGACAGGAATTTCTATCTGGTGTAGCAATCCCAGTGACCGTCAAAGGCCATACAAAGAAATAAAAAGGAACATCTATGATGGACTTCGGGATGGGCTCTAAACCATCCTGCCGTATTTTCTCCGCAGCCCCTTCTTACCTTCCAGACCACAGAGCTTTACCATATCCACATAGAAAAATTAAGTTGTAGTTTAAGTTTCCTCTCTTCTCCCTACCTAATCCTGAAGGTACTTCTCCCGCAGACTAGAGAATATTATAGATTGCATAGATTAGGAATAGAAGTCCTGAATACTGTTTCTCCTGTTATCATCTTATCCAGAATTTTCAAGATGAATGATAAACTAGTACTTTACAGAGGAGGAAAAAAACTGTGCTAGCAATTCCAGTAGAGCTGTCTCAAAACAGGAAGGTGCAAGCTACATGAGTGTTGTCAAGTCTGTGTAAACCTTTCTTCCTATACAGAGTGTGTTATCATCACTCTGTGGGCAGAGTGCACAATCAGGAAAGCATGCATATGAATGATTCCTTGGTAAATACTGCAAACCACTGTTAGAACATGGGCAACGTCATGCTGGCCCGTCACATCAGGAAAGCTTATAAATCTCTCCGACATTCATTCTGAAGAATGAATCTCAAGAACATATACTTATGGAATGTTGACAGAGAATCCAGATTGCTACCCGAGCTGTATGGAATACAAATGAAAGCATTCCCATTTGGTTGTACTGGAAAGGAAAAGTACATGTTGTGTTATGCGTAACAATGAGTCAGAAAACTGGAAACATAAAACAATTTAAGCTATTTTTGTGCCAAAGAAGACTGTTGCAACACAAAATGAAGTGAAACAAACATGTTTAATTAGAAAATTGATGTTATGCATTTGAGGCTAGAGGCAAAAAGCATATTAAATGAGAATTATTGGAATCTATTACTGATTTGGTTGGTTGGCAATCCATATTCATAAGGACATACAGATTTATACTTTCAATATTTACTACTCTGATTATTTCCATTTAATTTCTAATAAAATATATATTTGGCTTAATTTAGTGCAATTCCATTTGTAAGATGTATTCAAATATACTAATTTGAATACATACTTTGTTTATAGTAAAAAATACAGCAGTATATTTTATATTTTTTATACATACAGTGGTATATATTTACTATACTAATTCAAATACATAATTTGTTTATAGTAAAAAATACAGTGGTGTGCCTTTTTGTTATTTTTTTTAATTTGAAAGTCAGAGTTAAAGAGAAAGAGAGATGGGGAGGTAGAGATCTTCCATCCAGTGGTGTCCTCACAGCAGCCAGGATTGGCACAGGCTGAAGTCAGGAGCCAGGAACTTGTTCCAGGTCTCTCATATTGGTGGTAGGGGCCCAAGCACTTGAGCGATCCTCAGCTCCTTTCCCAGGTGCATTAGCAAGGAGCTGGTTCAGTACTGGGGCAGTGAGGACCTGACCAGCGCTACTTAGCCTCTATTCCACAATGTTGATCCCTAGTGGTATAGCTTTGAGAGTTTTCCACTAATTTTTTGGCTTTCTGAGGCATTCCTTTCTCAGTGTGGAAGGCTTACACTTTAATGACCATGAGAAGTTTAAAAAAGTATCATGTTCTCATTAATTATAACCACTGCTTCTTTGTTATCTTGTCATTTTTAAGATTCTAACGTTCATTTAGTAGTACAGATTGATGGAAGACAGAGTAAAATGGCAGTAGAAATAACACTGGGAGTAACATATTCACTGACCACTTTTGTGCTAGATCTTAACTGTATATTGAGTTTCTTCTCCAAAGAATCCTGAAGTATTAAAAAATGTGAGCTTTAAAGTATAAGGTTGTCTATGGCCATACCACCCTGAATGTGCCCAATTTCATCTGATCTCAAAAGAATCAGGTAATTAGTCCTAAACCCAGAACTTCAGTATTTGCCTCTCTTGTTGGATGCTTTCCATTCTGAGAGAACCACTGGAACTGCATCATCGCATCTGAGTACTGTTCATTGTTAACTTAATTTGTCCATAATGTGTCTTTATTAAACTCTATGCTTGTGCCAGGCCTGTGATAGATTTCACAAATATAATTAACCAGATAATGTCACATTCATTTTTATGGGAAATAAGATAGCGTATTAAAATGAAAATTATTCATTCAGATTCTTTTTCACATATTTATCAATTTATTAACAACATTAATGAGTATATGTCATATTTCTTGTCTAGGCTAGAGATATAAAATATAAGACAGAGTCCTCATACCCAAGAATTTCAAAGTCCAATTATGCTGATAACAAAATGGCAATTATGTAGGAGTACACCATATGATCAATAGAAGGATGCAAAGGCTATTAGAAGTCCTTATAGCATTCAGAGAAGGTTGCTCACAGATCAGATAACGGAGCTGAGGCTGTAATAGTGATTAGGAATTAGTCTCACAAACCTCAAGGAGGGAAAAATTGGTAGGATGCTTCTGGCAGAATAAATAATATGTGCAGATACACAGAGACAAGGAAAAGAGGGCGGTTGCAAAGATATGGTTTGCAGCAGGAGGTTTGAGGAAGAGAGGTTAAACTCCTGAAGTGATTTCGCACCACAATAGGGAGTTTGTCCTTAGAGTGACACGGCCAATTGATTTATATTACTAACAGGGGAGATATTATCAGTTCTGCATCATTGAAGTGACTGAGGAGACTGGATTATAGGCGAGCAAAGAAGTATGTGTTTCAAGCAGCCTGGACTTCCAGGGAAAGGAATAGTATCTATGCAATCAGAGTGAGCAAAAGAGAACTAAGATTTAGGGACACCTTCATTAACTTTCAGTGTATTTCATTGGACCCAGAGCAGACATGGAAAAACATAGCAAAGTTAAAACCGCTTTTGGCAATGCAATGCTAATTACATTGATTCAGCTGAATATCTACGTACATAATGTTTTCCTATTGTTTTCTTCTTTAAAAAGAAAACGGTTATGTCAGTCATCTGTTTTATTACATACCTTAAATTGATGAATATTATTAATTTCTTTGGATAGAAAAAACTTGCAAAATTCTATAATTTTATATGGTAATTTATAATAGTTGCAGCTCTGTGTTGAGTTAAAATAGCAGGAAATAATTTTTACAGTACTTTGAAATATGTGGTTATACCACATATTATTTGAAAAAATCCCATATTTATCATAGTTTTATTAAATTATCCTATTATTCTGCTACATTTAGCAGTTTTATTTCTGTGATGTTCCTTATTCAAACATAAGAACTGCCGAGTAAAACCTACTTGTTTTAGCAAATATCATGATTAGGTATCTACCTCATTATTTGAAGAATCACTCTGTGACAGCCCTGGAATAAATGAGCTAGGCACAGGTCTTCAGGAACTAACATTCAGAGTTGCAATTGTAGGAAATCCAGTAATAAAATGAATGAATGAGTGAGGGATAAAAGAAGCTCTCAGAGGGGGACAACTGCTATTTAGAAAATAAAGCAGATTGAGATTTCAAAATGGCAAAATAGGGAAAAGATATACTGCTTTAGACCAGGGCAAAACAGCAGAAGAAAAGTGGAGAAGTGCATCCGCAGGGGAGAGATGGAGAGAAGTTTGCAGTGGAAATTCTACAGAAGAAAGAGGGATGCCATGGGGCAGTGTGGAACAGGTGGATGCATGGCAAGGAGCAGAAAACCACACAGGAGCCCCACAGCCAGGAGCTGGAGGAGACGCCAGCTTTGCAGAGGAGGGGAGAGCAGACTGGCAGCCCACGCCCATGGTGATACTGTCTGAGGGAGAGCCTTGAGGACCACACTGTCTTTGAGTCTGGCCTGAAGCCTTAACAGGGGCAGGGTACCCACCTAATTCAGCTGAGGAAAACAATGTTTCTTTCTCCTATCCCACAACAAGGGCTCCCAGCAAATGACAGGGAGAAGGTGCCATTTTGACACAAGTAGAGGCTATGGTGGCTCTTTCAAGCTTGTGTGATGAGGGGATTTTACCTGAGGGTAAAACCTGTGTTCAACACTCACTTTGAGTCCAACTGCAAGGGTTGACACGGGGCTGAGCATCCATGTAGAAATGTTAGGTGACCCCATTCTGTCAACATATTACAGGCTCTTGGTTTCAAACTGCCAAGGTGGAGCACCCACAGACAGCTGGCTCTGGTAACATCTCTACTCTCTGTGGATGAGACAGGCTAGCTGGCAGAGCGGATCCTATACACCCCATGACTGGGAGCCTTGAGCACTGTGAATGTGGGAAGTCTGTGATTGCATGATAGAGCTCAGAGTGTAGATGGGTCTCTGGGAAATCACTGCACCTGGTACCAGAGGCTCCGAGATCCCTGATTGCCTGAGGCAGGTCACTGCAGAAGGATTTATGCTCACACTGAGGACTGCACAGATCCTTTGTGGGGTTCATGTGGCAGGCAGATGAGTATCTTACCCACTGTGGGCTAACCCTGGGCATTGATAACCTTGGAAGAGAGGAGGAGAGGGTTGATTACACCAACAGAAGTGATCATACTCTAGCCCCTACTGAAGAGTAGATCTACCCAATTTTGGAGTCACCCTGGATACTTTGCCCACTTTGGATCACTGAACAGAGCTCCCTGGCCACACCCAAAACACACCTCTTGGTATTCACAGAAAGAGCAGACACTCTACTAAGCCATAGAGGCATAGTTCAAAGATAAATTTCCAACAGAGGAGAAAACCAACAAGAATTTCTACAAATGCTTAAAAATAAATGCAGAAGTTCAACAAACAAAAATAAGGAAGACAACATGAGTCCCTGAAAGGAACACAACAAAACTTCAATATTAGAATGTGAAGACAAAGAGATTGATGAAATGTCTGTAAAGGAATTCAAAAGAATGTCCATAGGAATACTCAGGAGTAATGGGAAGCATATTCATGAGTTAAAGAAATCTATACATGACATGGAGGAAAGATATTACTAAGAAATTGAGATTTTCAAGAGAATTCAAACTGAAACATTAGAAATGAAGAATTCAATATGTCAAATAAAAATACAATGGAGATAAGAGGGAGAGGCGATAGACATGCTGTGACAGAGTGGCTAAGGGACCGAGAGAGGAGATGGATGCCACCCCTGCCCCCAGCGAAACAGGTTTCTACAAATCTCATTTCCACCAAAGTAGTCTTTGTATGGGATGTATTTTAGAAATTTATTCCTATGCTTGATGATACTTGTGTTACAATTTAAGCAAATTATGACTGCATTTCCACCAACTCTTACTCTATGCTTTCTATTGTTCTGTTCTGCTGTGAATTGTGTTTTAACAGTCTCATGGAAAATTTCCTGTGAAAGGCATAAGTTTGTCAAAATTATCCTCTTATAATATGGTACAGTAGTTAGAATTAAGCTGAGTGTTATGTTTTATTTACAAGAATGAAGCTGGATTTCACTGAAGCCGTTTCAGAGGATTGTACATCTCTTAAGAGATGAGTTGAAGGGGCTGGTGCTGTAGCATAGGTAAGCTTCTGCCTAAGGCACCAGCATCCCATATGGATGCTGGTTCACATCCTAGCTATTCCTTTTCCTTTTTAAAATTTTTTTTTGACAGGCAGAGTTAGAAAGTGAGAGAGAGACAGAGAGAAAGGTCTTCCTTTTTCCATTGGTTCACCCCCCAAGTGGCCGCTATGGCCAGCGTGTTGCAGCCAGTGCACTGCGCCAATTTGAACCCAGGATCCAGGTGCTTCCTCCTGGTCTCCCATGCAAGTATAGGAACCAAGCACTTGGGCCATCCTCTACTGCACTCCCAGGCCACAGCAGAGAACTGGACTGGAAGAGGAGCAACTGGGACAGAATCTGGCACCCCAACTGGGACTAGAACCCGAGGTGCCGGCGCCACAGGTGGAGGATTAGCCTGTTGAGCTGTGGTGCCGGCCAAGGCTATTCCTTTTCCAATCCAGCTCTCTGCTATGGCCTGGAAAAGTAGTAGAAGATGGACCAAATGAGCAGGCCCTGCACCTACGTAGGAGATCTGGAGGACGCTCCTGGCTACAGCATTTGGATCCACCCTGCTCCAGCTGTTGCGGCCATTTGGACCTTTCTGTCACTCCCTCTCTCAGTCAATAACTCTACCTCTCAAATAAATAAATGAAATTTTTACAAAATCATACAATGGAAAGCCTTAACAGTAGACTTGATGAGGCAGAAGAAAGAATATCCTCAAGAGAAGACCAATCTTTGGAAATATCTCAGTCAGATGAAAGCGGAGAAGGTCAAGAAGTTAGAAAACTTAAAAACAATGTTTGTTATTTATGAGATATAATCAAATAACACAAAATAGAGGTCATAGGAGTTCCTGAATCTATGGAAAGGCAGAATGGATTAGAAATCCTATCAATTAGAAATTATATTCAGTGAGATAATTACCAAAAACTTCACTAGTTTGGAGAAAGAAAAGGATGTCCAAGTACAAAAGGCACACAGAACTCATAGTAGACACGAACAGAAAAGATATTCCCAACAACAAATTGACATCAAGTTTCAATAGTAAAACATAAAGAAAAGATTCCAAAATGTGCAAGAGAGAAATGCCAGATTACTTTAAGAGGATATCCAATTGGTCTCATAGCTGACTTTTAATCCAAAACCCTATAGGCTAGGAGAGAATGAAGAGATATTAAAAGAAAAAATAAACTGTCAACTAAGAATACTGTACCTTGCAAAGCTCTCATTTATGAATTAAAGTGAAATAAAGATGTTCCATAACAAGCAATTTGAATTTGTCACCCCTCATCACCAGTTACAAATGATACATAAGGATATGATACACACAAAAATACAGAAAGTCATCATTATGTAAGAATGTGAAGGTGTAAAACCTCTGAATAAAGGTACAAAGAAAATCCAAAGCAAAAAATAAAAATATTTACAGAAAAAATGGCAGGGCCAAGTCATCAATAGTAACCTTGAAAGTAAATTGCCTAAATTCTCCAATGAAAAGATACAGATTGTCACAATGGATTAAAAACAAGACCCATCTACTTGCTGCCTACAAGAATCACACTGCACCAGTGAAGACACACATGCAGCTTGAAAGTGAAAGAATGGAAAAAGAGATCCCATGTTAATGGAAGCAAAATTGAGCAAGTGTAATCATCCTTATATCAGATGAAACCGACTTTAACACAGACTTTGTTTTTGTTAATAGAAACAAAGAAGAGCAATATGTAATGATTAAAGGATCCATGCACTGGGGAGACTAGACTATAATAAATGTATATGCACCCATGCCAGAGCACCTGGCTATTTAAAACAAATGTTAACAGATCTAAAGGAAGACATAGACTCCAATACAATTGTACTGAAGGACTCCAACACTCTACTTTCATCAATAGACAAATTAAAGACATAAAGTCAACAAAGAAACAATGGAGCTAATCTACACTAGTATTAAATGGACCTACCTGATATCTACAGAACCTGTCATGCCACAATCAAAAAATACACATTCTTTTCATCAGTGCATGGAGCTTTCACTATATTAGAGAATATGATAGGCAATAAAGCAAGACTCAGCATATTCAAAAAAATTTAAATTATACCATGCATCTTTTGTGACCACAAGAGAATGAAATTAACAACTTAAGAATCTCTAGAAAATATACATACACATGAAGAATGAATGGAGAATGAATATGCTCCTAAAAGAACAGTGAGTCATAAGAAAAATCAAAAGGGAAATAAAAAAAATTCCAGAAACAAATGAATATGACAATATAACAAATAAAACTTATGGGATATAGAAAAAGCAGTGTCAAGAGGGAAGTTTATAGTAACTAATACCTACATCAAGAAATCAGAAAAGCATCAAATAAATGAGCTATAAATATATCTCAGAAACCTGAAAAAACAACAACAAACCAAACCCAAAATTAGTAATAGGAAAGAAATAATTAAAACTTGAAAAGAAACAAAATTGAAACAAAAAATAAATAAGATCAGTGAAATAAAGAAATATTAAAAAAAAAAACTAAACAAAATGGATATACCATTGGCCCAATTATCTGAAAAAAAAGAGAGAGAGAGGAACCAAATTAATAAAATCAGAGAGGAAAAAGGAAATGTAACAATGGATACCACAGAAATAAAAGAATCATCAGGAACCACTACAAAGAGCTACATGCCAACCAATTGGAAAATCAAGAAAAAATGGATAGATTCCTGGACACATACTATCTACCAAAATTGAGCTATGAAGACATAGAAAACTTAAACAGACCAATAATCAAGACAGAGATTGAATCAGCTATAAAGACCCTCCCAAAAAAGAAAGCCCAGAACCAGATGGTTTCACTGCTGAATTTTACTAAACTTTAAAGAAGAATTAAATCCAGTTCTTCTCAAGATACTCAAATCAAATAAAAGGAAGTGAATCCTCACAAATTCATTCTATGAGGCCAGCATCACCTAAATTCCTAAACCAGAAAAAAATACAAAAAAAGTTAATTATAGACAAATATTACTGATAATCATAGATGCAAAAACTTCAGGAAAATACTAACTACTCAAATTCAACAACATATAAGAAAGATCAGTCACCTGTACCAAGTATGATTTATCACTGGTATGCAGGGGTGGTTCAACATATGCTCACCAATAAATGTCATATTTCACATTAACAAACTGAAGAATGAAAACTATATTATTTTGTCAATAAATGCAGAAAAAATTAGATAAAATACAACATCCTTTCATGATGAAAACCTTAAGCAAATTGGGTATAGAAGGAACATTCCTCAACACAATCAAGGAAATTTTTGATAAACCCACAGCCAGCATCTCATTGGGAAAACTGGAAGCATTTCCAGTAAGATCTGGAATCACACCAGCATGCCCACTCTCACCACTGCTATTCAGTATAATCCTGGAAGTTTTAGCCAGAGCCATTAGAAAGGATAAAGAAATCAAAGGGATGCAAATTGAAAAGAAGTAAGTCAAACTATTCCTGATTGCAGATGACATAATTCTATATAGAGGAGAAACCAAAGACTCCAGTAAGGTACTACTGGAACTCATAAGAGATTTGGTAAAGTTGCAGAA
This sequence comes from Oryctolagus cuniculus, assembly GCF_051225735.1. Classification (NCBI taxonomy): domain Eukaryota; kingdom Metazoa; phylum Chordata; class Mammalia; order Lagomorpha; family Leporidae; genus Oryctolagus; species Oryctolagus cuniculus. The sequence continues at coordinate 27,673,435 of NC_142878.1, read as the reverse complement.
TTTAAAATTAACACACAAAAATAAATAGCCTTAGTATACAAAGACAATGTCATGGCTGAGAAAGAACTTCTAAGATCAATCCCATTCATGATAACTACAAAAAATCTAAATATCCTAGAACAAATTTAACCAATGAGTAAAAATTCTCTACGATGAAAACTACAAAGCATTAAAGAAAGAAATAGAAGACACAAATATTGAAAAATCTTTCATGTTCCTAGACTGGAAGAATTAAAATCATTAAAAATATTCATACTACTGAAAGTAATTTATAGTTTCAATGCAATCAAAATCAAAATACCAATGACACTCTTCTCAGATCTAGAAAAAGTCCCCAGAAATCAATTCATGCATTTACAACCAACTAATTGACACAGGTGCTAAAATCAATTTCTGGAGAAAGCACAGTGTCTTTAACAAATGTTGCTGAGAAAATTGGACATCCACTTGCAGAAATTTTTTTTTGACAGGCAGAGTTAGACAGTGAGACACTGAGAGACAGAGAGAAAGGTCTTCCTTACGTTGGTTCATCCCCCAAATGGCCGCTAAGGCCAGCTCTGTGCCGATCACATGCAGAAATTTGAAACAAGACTCATTCCTTATATTTATAGAAGGATCATCTCTAATTTGATCAAGGATCTAAATCTTTGATCTAATACCATCAAATTACTAAAGGAGAACATTTGTGGTAACTCTGCAAGACATTGGCATAGGCAGACATTTTGGAAAAGACCTCAGAAGCACAGGCAATCAAAGACAAAATAGACAAATGTGACTACATCAAGGTGAGAAGCTTCTGCACTTCAAAGGAAACACTCAGCAAAGTGAAGGGACAATTGACAGATGGGAGAAAATATTTACAAACTATGAAACTGATAAAGAATTAATATCCAGAATCTATAAAGAGCTCAAGAAACTCAACAACAAAACAAATAATCTAGTTAAGAAATGGGCAAGAACTTGAACAGGCATTTTTCAAGTGAAAAGACAAATGGCCAACAGCCATGAAAATAAGCTCAAGATCACTAGCCATCAGGGAAATGCAACTAAAAATTACAACAATGTTTCATCTCATCCCAGTTAGTATGGTTCTTATACAGAAGTAATCAAACAAAAAGTGTTGGCAAGGATGGAGGGAAAAATGTAACCTAATCCACTACTGATGGGAATGCAATCCAATACAGACATTTTGGAAGATAGTATGGAGACCCCCACAGAAAGCTTAAAATAGTTATACCACATGACTCAGCATTCCCACTCCTGGGAATTTATCCAAACAAAATGAAATCAGTATATGAAAGAGTTACCTGTACCCCCATGTTCATTACAGCTCAATTCACAATAGCTAAGATATGGAATCAAGCCTGTTATCAATCAACGGATGATCTGATAACAAAATTGTGGCATATATACACCGTGGAATACTACTGATACATTAAAAAGAATGAAATCCTGTCTCTTGTAACAAAATAGATGCAACTGAAAACCAGTATACTTAGTGAAAGAACCCAGTCCTCAAAAGAAAAATACCATATATTTTTCTTGACATCTGGTACAGAACCAAAATTATAACGTGTAAGAGTGAAATTGACATTTTGAGATTCGATGATTTTAGCTCTTGCCTCTACTATTGAGGAACAGTTTTTTTTTTTCTTCTTACTATTTGTTGAACATTTTATTTACTGCAGGGTTAATCTTATGAGTATCAAATAAACTGAAAGTAGATCATTGTAATAATTAAAAGCAGGAATAAGTGAGGAAGGAGGAGTAAGGGTGGGTCCATGGGCAGAGGGAGGGTAAGTTGGGAAATATCATTATGTTCCTAAATCTGTGTATATGAAATAAATTGAATTTGTTCACTTAAAAATGTTTAAAAACATTAAACATAAGTAAATAAAACTAATTTTAAAAAGAAAATATTGCAGGTTTATATTTATAGAATGGCTGAGCTAGGTAGAATTTTGAGCAGATCATGCATGAAGCCTACCTGGGCCAGCACTGTGGCATAGCGGGTTAACACCCTGGCCTGAAGTGCCAACATCCCATATGGGCACCAGTTCTAGTCCTAGCTGCTCCACTTCGGATCCAGCTCTCTGCTGTGGCCTGGTAAAACAGTAGAGGATGGCCCAAATCCTTGGGCCCCTGCACTCGCGTGGGAGACCCAGAAGAGGCTTCTGGTTCCTGGCTCTGAATCAGCGTAGCTCTGGCCTTTGCGGCCAACTGGGGGGTGAACCAGTGGATGGAAGACTTCTCTCTCTCTCTCTCTCTCTCTCTGTGCCTCTCCTCTCTCTGTTTAATTCTGACTTTCAAATAAATAAATAAATCTTTACAAATATATTGCAGGTTTATATTTATAGAATGGCTGAGCTAGGTAGAATTTTGGGCAGATCATGCATGAAGCCTTCCTGGAGGAAGCACAACTGAAGCTCAGAAGTGGATCTTCCCGGCATGGGAGAACGTGTTCTGATTCTTTTGCAGAAGGAAAGTCAATGTGGCTAGAGCAGGGAAATTGGGAGGAACACAGTGAAGTGTGTGGAGGAGGGAGATGCCAGTGGAGACCGGAGTCAGAAGAACACCACGGAAAACCTTCTGGGCTGATTTGTTCTAACTACAAAGAGAAATCATTAGCAAAGCAAAACATGATTAAGCATGGCTCATATCTATTTCTTCAGTTATACGTACTAATCCAACAAAGCCAATGTTTCATTTCAACTTAAAAACCTCAAAAAAGGAAACTCACTGACAAAATCATAGTTATTGTGATCTGCATTTTGGGTGGCTTCTTTGTATGTCCTGTCAAACTTATTTTTGCCACAGATAATTTCTATTTCAATTACATTTCTCTAATATGTGCATGGGCACACATGAGTATAAAAGTATATGCACGTACCTCCAAATTATTTTTAATTTTTTCCACTTATTAATTTGAGAGGCAGAGACAGTGAGAGACAGCTAGAGATCCCATTCATTGGTTCATTCTCTAAGTAACTGCAAAACAGGCTGTACCAGATCTGAAACTAGGAGTCAGGAATGCAATTCCAGTCTTTCATGAAAGCAGGAACCCAATTATTTTAACTGTGCCACTGCCTCCCAGAGAGAGAGTATTTGCAGGAAGTGGGAGTCAGGCTGTCTATATAGAGAGTAGGCTGAATTTCAGGAATTTTATTGCCACAATCAAAGAAATACTCACTTTATTAAAAGTTATTGAACAATGCAAAAAACATCCAAAAAAGGAACCAAAAGCTATAGTTTTATGTTCAGATATTTTGAAATGAGTATACTTGATTTAGGAATACAATGGCGGTTCTCCAGAGTATATGAAGGAAAACTATATCAGCAAACCACATATTCAAAGTGAGATGTTGAATTGAGAATGGCAAACATTATTTAAATAGTCATGATACACCTTATTGTTGATGGGATAATACAGAAAGGACCAAGCAGAGGATTTGCCAAGGGTCACTCATATCACTAGTAATTATGGAGGAGGGATCTCATGTTTTGATGCTTATTATTCAACTGGAACCATTAAAGCATGTTCTCTATCAATTCATTTTTGACCAGGAAGTAATAAATATATTCCTTACTTCCTACACAAGCTAAATTCTTGATGAGGTTAATTTTCTTCAGTACATTAAATCCCCTGTAAATGATCAAAGCCACTGCTCTATGACAGCAGTCCAGTAGTTTATGTCAGTGATCACAGTCCAGTTCTTAGTATTAATGTGTCCAAATCAAGAAAGCTGTCAGGAAAATTGATATTAATAAGAGTTCACTGCTGGAAATCTCAGGACAAAGGTCAAATGTAAAATTCTATGGACAATGAACTCTCTTAAGTGTCATGGGTTACGGCTTTCTACCAGAATTAAAATGCATCAGCAGAAAGATGCCACTAGGATGACATCATGCACATTTGGAAAACAACAGAACACAAAACTATAGTGTCAAAGTTTTCACCTCTCATGGTATAAGAGTCAAGGCGTTTCCACTTGATAGGTATTTTTATTTAAAGATTTATTTATTTATTTGAAAGTCAGAGTTACACACACACACACACACACACACAGAGGTCTTTTATCCACTGGTTCACTCCCTTATTGGCCACAATGGCTGGAGCTGAGCTGATCCAAAGCCAGGAGCCAGGAGCCTCCTCTGGGTCTCCCACATGGGTGTAGGCGCCCAAGGACCTGGGCCATCTTCTACTGTTTTCCCAGGCCATAGCAGAGAGCTGGATCAGAAGTGGAACAGCCAGGACTTGAACCACCGCCCATATGGGATGCTGGCACTGCAGATGGTGGCTTTTACCTGCTATGCCACAGCACCAACCCCATTGATAGGTATTTATATTAAAGGAACCAAGAACAACTAGAACTTGGCATAAAGCTACTTTATGGTGCAAACAAATGACTTCTTATACCCACTTGATTGCATGTACTGTGGGTGTAAGACCCCAAGCACTGAGCAGAAATTTGTCTCATTTTAAACCGATGTTAAGGAAACCAAAACCAATGGCTTGCAATGGTAAGTTGCTAATGGTTGGCCTGCTGTTTGAGGTCCCTTCTTCCCATATTTGGGAGCCTGGGTTTGAGTACTGGCTCCCTTTCCAATTCAATTTGCTGCTAATGAGCACCCTGGGAAGGCAGAAGTTGACAGCTCAAATTATTGGGGCTCTGATACCCATGTGGGAGGGTCACACTGAGTTCCAGTCTCCTCTTTGCGTTGGCCTCCAGCATCTGAGGAGCATCTCTCTGCCTTTGAAAAAAATTTTAACATTTGTTAAAAATCAAAAATTTTATGAAGATGGAGTGTAAAATATTTTTTGATACAAAATGTTATTAAATCCATGTATTCTTTTTTCACCAAACATAGTTGCCATGGACTTTCTGAATGCCTCACATATTTCTATGTCCCACAGTTTATTTGATTTGAGTTGAATGAAACAGAGAGAGAGAGAGAGAGAGAGAGAGAGAGAGAGAGAGAGAGAACACACAGCAGCACTCTCATCAGCTGGTTAACTATACAGACATTTGCAACTACCATGGCTGGGCCAGGAGCTGGACAATGCAGCACAGGAGCTGTGAATGCAGCATAGGTCTCACACGTGGGTGGCAGGGATCAAAATACTTGAGACTGGGGGTCAACTTGCTGCCACTTGGGGATCTGTTCTGGCAGGAAAGTGGTATGGAGAGCCGGAGCTGGGAATTGAACCCAAGTACTCCAATATGGGCACCCAGAGTCTTAACGACGAAGCCTGCCCTTCAAAGACGTTTTGAAATACCTTTGTACATACATCTTCTAAAGCCTACTGGTTACCAAGCTACCAAACAGATAGTCATTCTAGTACACAGGTGAAGTGCGCTTGCCTCCTAAGTGGCATTTTAGAAATACATCGTCTGAAAAGTATGAAAAATTTCCTTTGTGACAGGTTAACCATTACTGCTCTCATCAGAAAAATAGCTTCAGTTTTGAAGCATTTAAAACATAGACTTTAAGAAACAATACTCTCATGATCTCAGGACTACCTATATTCATTGTGACTTGCAGTATTTTAAAACACAAACAATGTTTTCTTTCATCAGTAATTTATTTACCATGTGTTTATATGCATACCTGTATTCATGTACCATACTTTTAAGAGAGTGTTCTAGCTACTGAGTCACAAACACAATGGGTGTGGATATTTGGGGTGGAAACTGCGAGGTTTATGTTAGGGAGACTTGACCTGTTCAAAGTTGTTTTTAAGTCTACAAATTCTTATATTGATCAAAGATTGTTGTCAGAGAATTTAATATAGTTCACATGAGATTCCTTAATTATTTTCAGAGTATAATTTGGATTAATGCAGGAAAACTCATCAGCAAAGCTGAAGTTTTCAGTGATACTTCCCTGTAATTGATATGTTAGTGAAAATATTTTTATATTAGGTGTAAAATATTTTGCCATTATATATGTTTCAAGACATGTTGGAGAAATCCTCTGTTATTCCAAACTATGTCTTCTAAATTATACTCCAGTCTTTCTAACTGGCATTCCAAGAAGTAAACAAACTGTTAAGATCAACTTCATTATCTTCATTCTATCAAAATTACAATCTAATTTCAGGTTTACTGTTGTGTACTCTAGTGTTTCTCTAAGCACAAATTATATCAATTTCCATGTCCTAAAGGATTCACCTTCCAGAACACTCATACAACAGTCAACAACACTGCATGCAAAGATTCCTTCCTCCCTAGTCACACACAGGTAGAATAAGAAAGACAGACAGACCTACATGAAGGGAAACTGTGCAAGGTAGGACAGAACTTCCAACCTGTTAATACTATCTACATTGAAATATACATGTATATAACTTGTATATAAAAATTTTAGAGGAACTGACTCTACACTCTTGGGAGTTACAGGAGAAAACAGTACTTTTACAAACAAATTTCTTAGACTTTTAAAGGTAAATATAACATTGTCTCTGATTCTACCATCTTCTCATTCTTCAACTATCAGGTGGAATAAATACCTTCCCTGATTTTACCTTCCAATTTAAACAAATGATAAGTAAACATTGGGTACTAAAATATAGCAGACATTCAGTATATGAGTTTGGTTATTATAAGCCCTTCCAGATGATGTATATGAGGACACATTTCTGAAGTGATGAACTGCTTTTGGAAAGGACAGATACAAATCACGAATGTCTTCAAACTGGGATGCCAGTTTTTTCTCTTTTATTTGCTAGACTCAATCTGTGTCAAAGTGACTCTAGTTTTCACCTAAACAATGTTTCAGGAAACAAATCACATCAACTTGATGAGATTACTTTTTACTTTATATCATTGGGTTTCAAAATTATGAATTACCTGTCTTGACACTAAGGTATTCACGATTAACTTGAATGTTTACTCAATTATTTCTTTCTAAAATTAGAAACTTCAAAGTGCTTTTATATTTAAATGACTAGCGCACCACTAACACTGCCTATCAATCATTTCAAGCTAATATTAAAAAGCTAATATTAAAAATGTTCTTTTACTCTCCTTAGTTATTCTAAATAGTGTGTCAGCCTCAGCAGGTTTTACTTATTCTTACTGCATTTTAATATATGCCACCAAGTATGAGACAAAAGAGATTAAACACTGGTCAGCGAATTTATATTCTACATTCAATTTATGAATTGAATGGTTTGGAGAGAGGGCTACTTCACAATTAAGATGTGCTATTTAGTAGAGCCATGTGATTTTGCCATTTGTTTTCTCTTAGAAATACATTTTGTTCTTTGAAAAGCTTCGCTGTCATGGTGCTGTACAGCAGAGATTTGATCATAATTTCCTAAATGTTTCCAAATGTCAATTATTCGCAGAGAATAATGTATATAAAAGCAAATCACCAAAAGTTGCTACATCTCCATGTTAGGTGATACTTTAGATATTATATGAATCTATTTACTTAAAAAATAGAGAAGCAGGGAGACAGAGACACAGACACAGAGACAGAGACAGAGTTATATATAGAGAAAGACAGACTTCTTAACCAGTGCATAAGTTCACTCCCCAGTTCACAATGGCTGGGCTGGATCAGGGACTAAGCCAAGAGTGAGACAGCAGTCCTAGCAGGAGGTCATCAGTTTGAGCCATTGCAGCTGCCTCCCAGAATCTGCATTTGTAGGGCTCTGGAGACAAGAGCTGGAACTAGGAGTCAAACTTAGGTACTCCAAAGTAGAGCATTTCAACTGGCACCTTAATTCCAGGCTAAATGCCCATCCCTAATTTCCTTTAATTACATTGTGGACCATTAATTCAATCTGGTACTGACACTGATTGATTGCTTACATGGAATAAAATAACAATGCATTTTCTCATGTCTTCATGATGTTATAAGATTCACTTCCATGCCATTTCTTGACAAAGTGTGGAGAAGAATGCACAATGTACAAATGTGTTCATTAACCGGGTATTCTTTCTCAATTCATCTCTTCTGACTTCCCCATCACCTTCACACTTGAACACAACAGGGTTCGGTCATCCACATCTCCTATCTACACTCTCTCCCTAGGTGATTTCCTTTCATCTCCTAACTTTATATTTCAGCCACCATCTACACAATACCCATTTTCAACTGACAACTCGTGTTTTGGGGTATTTTGCTCTTCATTTTTTAAGAGGCTGTAACATATAAGGAATTTTAAAAAATGTCATGGAAAAAGTATATTAAGAACAACCCTGGAGGGATTTCAAAAAAATTTTTATACAACAATAAACTTCTTTTTTCTTTTAAAGATTATTTATTTATTTATTTGAGAGGTAGAGTTGCAGACTGTGAGAAGGAGAGACAGAGAGCAGGTTTTCTGTCTGCTGGTTCACTCCCCAAATGGCCACAATGGCTGGAGCTGTGCTGATCTGAAGCCAGGAGCCAGGAACTTCCTCCAGGTCTCCCACCTGGGTGCAGGGACCCAAGGACTTAGGCCATCTTCTATTGCTTTCCCAGGCCATAGCAGAGAGCTGGATGGGAAGAGGAGCAGCTGGGACTAGAACTGGCGCCCATATAGGATGCCAGTGATGCAGGTGGAGGATTAACCTACTGCGCCACAGCTCCAGCCCCCACAATTAGCTTCTTGATTCCATTTTCCATCACCATTATTAGTAACTTGTCAACAACACAGGCTAGAAATATCTGCTAATATCTTAATCATCTTTTGGCTTTCTTTGTTATTAACTTTTTTTTTTTTTGCATTTTGCATGTAATCAAATTCATAACTTTCTTTCATGGCTGCTGGCTGTTGAGTCAGCTTTAAAATGTCCCTTTGTAAAAGAGTGATTCACCCAGGTTTCTTATAACACTTGGATGGCCTTATTTTTTACTTTTTTAATTTTTAAAGTATTATTAATTTGAAACACAGAGATGGAGAGGGAGGGGCAGTAATGAATGAGTCTTCCATCACTTCCCACATGTCCACAACAGCAATATCTGAGCCAAGCTGACGCCAGGGGCCTGGGACTCCATCTGGGCCTTCCGCATAGGTGTCAGGGACCCATGTACTTGGGCCACCTCTGAATCCTTCCTAGGTGTTTTAGCAAGAAGTGGGGTTGGCAATAGAGCAGCTGGAACTTTAACTGGCACTCTATTTGGAATGCCAACATTGCAAGTAGCGGTCTAAGCTCCTGTGCCAAAACACCAACCTCTACTTTTTAATTTTTATACTTTTGTATCTCTAATTAATTCAGAGTTTATTTTGTGTGTGGTGTGGAGATATGAAACAAATATGTCTACATAGTTCTTCTAGCATTATTCATCAAAAATTCCATCTTTACCCTAGTGGTTTAACCTGCCATTTTATCACATACTAAATTATTATATTGTAAGGACTCATTTCTGGACTTTCTATTCTTTTCTAATAATATGTTGGTCTATTTGTGAACTTACACCTCACTGCTTAACGTTAAAGGTACAGTTTGTTTTATTATAGACTAGAGCTAGCCCCATCATCAATTTGTTTTTCAAAACTTCTTGAATATTTTTTATTTTATCATAAGATCTTTAGCTCGAATTTAACTTACTCTCTAGAATTGTTTTTTGTTTCTAATACTGCATAGATGGCATACATTAATAAATCAACTGTCATCTTTTTAATGCCACATTATTGTTTTTGTTGGCATCTATTTTTGTACTCTTCAGAAGTGTTATAAAACTTTTCTGCATAATTTTTGCACATTTCATGTTAAATATCTTCATCTTTAATATCATTTGCTGCTCCCATAAATAGATTTTTCCTATCAATATGCCATTGTTTATTATTTGTGAACTGAAAAGCTATTAACTTCTGAATATTAATTTTAAATTCTGCTACTTGAAATATATCTTGTTTTTATCATTAATTATTACTATTGTTTTATGGTGTCTACCATATCATCTCAAAATAGAGATTAGTTTACTTCTTCTTTTTCCACATTATTCATTTAATTAATTTATCCATTCTAAATGCATTGGCTAATATTAATACCACTATAATAGTAGTTGACTTTGTCTTGTACCTTATCTCAGTTGTAATGTTTCCAGTGTTTCTCCATTAAAGAACATACTGGAGACACTGAGGTTGATAAATTACACACCTTCACCTGTCTCTCTCAATGACAGAAGTCATAAAATCTCAGCATAATGTAAGCAGAAGCTATTTAGATATCACAACAAAGAAGCAACAAAATAACCAAATCTCATCACAACGCTACCTTATAGAGAAATTAGCTCAAAATGCCTCAAAAATCAACATGTAAAACATACAAGTAAGGAAATTTTAAAAGTAAAAGTAGGAGAAAATATCTGAGACCTCAGATTAATAAACAGTTTCTCATGGCCTCCCACAGTACAATGTCAATTGTCACCTAAGTAATGTTAAAGGATTTCATGTCTGGAAACATTTTTGCAACCATCACAGTGCTAAGATTGTTTCAGGCAACAATCATTAATGATTGCTAAACCTAGAGGATATTTTAAAATGATACATAGAATATTTGCATAATCTGAAACTCCAAAATTGAGAAGCAGAACAACAGCCTGACTGGGTAAAAGAGAACACAGCAGCAGGATGAGACAGACTGACAGTGAGTGTCTGCAGGAGTGACACTCTCTAAGGACACAGCATCACTGAGGTCATTTCTTAACCAGGAATGAATGGTCTGATCTGACCATGAAAGATACTGATAAATTAAAAATGAAGTTTTTTTTTTCTTTTGCAAAAATTAGAAGTAAATTATTCCAGGTCTGGATCTGGGAATTGTCAAGTCAGTTCTAAAACTTACCGTCCTTAAACTGATCATGCAAACTGACCACACCACTGGCTCTTCTTAGGATCCAGCTCCTAACAGCAAAGCTGGAATGACTTTAGCTTCACTAAGGAAAGTAACTGTCACAGGTCAAAATAGGTCATATATGTTTAAATGCATTTTTCCAACAATCAAATAATAATCATTCACCACTGTAGAATTCTAGTAATGTAATGCTTTATTTTCAAAATAAGCATTGTCATATTTTTATATTAAAACTATTATAAAATCAAAACATAAAGTACACAATCTTTCTCCCTGTAGATGCGTTTTGCCTAAGAAATTAAGAAGGGATGCTAACATTAGGATATTTCACAACTTCTGATAAAATAATGGCACAATTGTCAAAGGCTGCTAATAAAAATCATTAGACATCCAGATATTGTGTGCTTGTGAATGGAAGAACACACCTACCACCAGCACATAAATTTGGCTAGAATTTGATTTCTAAGTGTATCTTTGTTTAATAAAAATGCTTGAATGTCTTCACCAGAAAACATGTGTGGTAGCTTCACCCCAATACTACTGACAAATGCCACAAATAATTCACGATACACCTCCCATGTCCGTAGATAGAAACAGCACTGAATCTGGAATAAGATAAGTCCAGCTTAAACCTCAGAAGCATGCAGGGGCTACCACATAAATCAAAATCAAGATAAGTAATAACAAACAAAAATTTTAAAATCAAAATTAATGCAAGAAACTGTAATGAATAAAATACAAAATTTTACATTGAAGTCAGAGTCCATATAACTGCTTTTTCTTTTATCCCAAGGTTCCAATATGACTCCACATGGAACTGACAGACAGGACAAATATATTGTGATACATAGGGGCATGATGCAGAACACTGAGAATGAATGAACCACAGCTACATGCAATAAAATGGATTAATGCCATGGATGTAACATTAAGTACAATGGGACAGATGCAACAGTAGGTGCACTAATGATTCCATTAACATCAAACCCAAAACTAATCCAGGATATTAGAAGTCAGGACAGATGCTTCAGTTAGACATGGGCAGGAGAAGACTTCTGGGTTGGCGCTGTGGCTCACTAGGCTAATCCTACACCTGCAGCCCCAGCATCCCAGGGTTCTAATCCCAGCTGGGGCGCCAGTTCTGTCCCGGTTGCTCCTCTTCCAGTCCACCTCTCTGCTATGCCCCAGGAGGGAAGTGGAGGATGGCCCAAGTGCTTGGGCCCTGCACCCGCATGGGAGACTAGGAGGAAGCACCTGGCTCCTGGCTTCGGATCGGCGCAGCGTGCTGGCATCGCAGCTATTTGGGGGGTGAATCAACAGAAGGAAGACCTTTCTCTATGTCTCTCTCTCTCTGTCTATAACTCTGCCTGTCAAAAAAAAAAAAAAATGGAGACTTCCGGTACTCCAGGAACATTCAATTTCCTGATCTATATATTACAAAGGTTTTATACTTCGAGAGACTCAATCAGTTTTTGGGATTTGTGTATTTTTTTTATTTTCCATAGGACATTTTTTTTAACATTGTAATGTTGCACCTTACAAGGTATTTCATGATACTAACAGGTAGTCAAAAGATTTTAGGTATGGCAATGCTGAAGGGGTTTTGTACAAAATGTACCCATAAAAGAAAGCTTAAATTTTGCCAACGATTACTGAAGTATTAACAGATAAAATAGAAAAAGTATGGGATTTGCATATACAGGAACAGGAGAAATAGGAAAGGATATAGATGAAGAAAGATTGAGCATGAGTTCTTATTTGGTAAAACTCAGTTTTGTGAGCATGAGAATTCCTCTTTTATCCTTTATACTAATCTAGGTTCATTTTAAAATTTTTATGACAAAACACCAAAAAACTCTTCTAATTATGAGGAATGAAGTACTTTCATAAACTATGAAAGTAGTAATGTTGGGGGCCCACGCTGTGGCGCAGAGGTTTAACGCCCTGGCCTGAAGCACCACTATCCCATATGGCCATCATTTCAAGACCTGGCTGCTCCACTTTCCATCCAGCTCTCTGCTATGTCCTGGGATAGCAGTGGAAGATGGCCCAAGTCCTTGAGCCCCTGCAACCGTGTGGGAGACCTAGAAGAAGGTCCTTGCTCCCGGCTTCGGATTGGCGCAGCTCTGGCCGTTGTGGCCAGTTAGGGAGTGAACCAATGGATGGAAGACCTCTCTCTCTTTCTCTTCCTCTCCTTCTTTCTCTATGTAACTCTGACTTTCAAATAATAAATAAACCTTTAAAGAAAAAAGAAAATTAAAAGGAAGGAAGGAAAAGAGAAAGGAAAGGAAGAATAAAAGGAAAGAGGACGGAAGGAGGAAGGAAAGAAGGGGCATTTAGTGCATCAGTTAAAAGAGAAAAATAAAAGAAAGTAGTAATGTTAGCACCATTGTGAGCAGCTTCTTCACAGCTGATTATTAATAAATATATGATGAATGAATAGTACTGACCAGAGAAATACAAAGATTTTAAAAATTAGTTTGCAAACCATCTTACTCCTTATGCAAATCTAATCAATAGTGCACCACCTGCTATACAGTCATCCCATATTGGAGAATCCATTTTAGTCCTGGCTGCCCCTCTTCCAATTTAGCCCTGCTAATGCACCTGGGAAAACCACGGAAGGGGCCAACCGTGTGCACGAGGTGCACAGAATCCCAGGCTCCTGGATGTAATCTGGCCAAGGTGCAGCCATCGCAGTGACTTGGGGAGGGAAGATTCCCCTCTCTATGTGTCACTCAAACGTTCAAATAAATAAATAAATAAATAAATTCTTTACAAAGACTTTTGTTAAGTATTTTGTTAAAATATGGTATAGACCAGCGCCGTGGCTTACTAGGCTAATCCTCTGCCTGTGGCGCCAGCACACAGGGTTCTAGTCTGGGTCGGGGCACCAGATTCTGTCCCAGTTGCCCCTCTTACAGTCCAGCTCTCTGTTGTGGCCCGGGAGTGCAGTGGAGGATGGCCCAGGTGCTTGGTCCCTGCACCCATATGGGAGACCAGGAGAAGCACCTGGTTCCTGGATTTGGATTGGCTTGCTGCGCTGGCCACAGCGTGCGGGCCACAGCAGCCATTGGAGGGTGAACCAATGGTAAAGGAAGACCTTTCTCTCTGTCTCTCTCTCTGTCCACTCTGCTTGTCCAAAAAAATAAAAAAATAAAAATAAAATAAAATATGGTATAATGAATTAAACGCTAAATTTATTTCATCGAATAGTTGCTTATTCTTGAGGAGTCACACATTCTTTCAACTCAATTTACAGTTATTAATAAAACAAAGTCACTTGACTTTGGCTTTCGAGTTCCGTCTTCCTCAAACACTCTTTTCACAATGAGAGAATTTCTCAAGATAAGAAGGTCCATTGCACGTTTCTCTTTTGCCCTGTTAAAGACAGTCCGCCACTTTTGTCTTTCTACAAACTGCTTTAACTGTGGAACATACTTTACCTCAACAGTCCCTGTCTCTCAAAGAAATGTTTCATGCAGCAATCCTGTTGCCATAGGCTGTTCAGTTACATGTAGACTATATCCAGAAATCGTGGAGGAAAAATTAGTTCTGATAAAATGAGAATTCTCTTTCACAAAAGTGTACTAGTTTGTTAGGTTTATGTTCCGAAATCTAAGTTGTGTTTGATCAAAAGAGCAGGAGCCAGCATTTCCTAGGCTGTTTGTAGACACATTATACCAACAACAGGATGGGTCAGTATTGATAGGAGGGTTCCCCTGACAGTACCAAAGTCCCATTTGATGCTCACTTTGGGGCCATAATCACATAATCTTTCTAGTTTTATTTGTTGAATTTAATTTTTAAAATATTGATTTATTTGAAAGTTAGAGTTACAGCAAGAAAGGGAGAGACAGAGAGAGGAGAGAGATCTTCCATCTGCTGGTTCACTCCCCAGATGGCCACAATGGCCAGAGCGGGGCCAGGCCAAAGCCAGGAGCAAGGAGCTTCCTCCTGGTCTCCCATGTGGGTGCAGGGGACCAAGCACTTGGGCCATCCTCTTCTGCTGTCTCAGGCCATAGCAGAGAGCTGGATGGAAAGTGGAACAGTTGGGACTGGAACTGGTGCCCATACTGAATGCCAGTTTTATTTACAACAGCTTAACCCACTGTGACACAGTGCCTGCCTCTTGAATTCAATTTTTACCTCCTCCATATTAGTGTCATTTGTGGTGGGCAAACATAATTGCTTCATCTGCTGACCGTGGAAGCATCTAATAAAGCAATGTGAGTTAGTCCTGTTTTCTAGGATCAAGTTCATAGACATTTCTTCAAGTTCTCAAAAGTTCTTTACTCTTCACAAGATTAATAATAGTATTCAATTCAAAAACTTGTACATATATGTTCTGAAAAGGGTATATACAGAAGCTTCCTGAACCCCACAGTTAAAGAAAATCAGTAATTACCTGATATTTCTGTATTTGGAGATGGTGGGGATGATTTCTCAGTGCCCATCGTCCTCATCTCCATCTTACAAACTACTAATAAAATTGTCCCAGAACAAAACACCAGGGGATGACCATGCATTCATAAATTCTGTTGCTTTACTCCTAGCTTCAAATGAATGTTTATATTTTTTTCATCATCAGCTGCTACTCCACAGAACTAGGTAGCATGTCTTAGAACCTTAGTAAAACTCAGTTGGCACATACCAAAAAGACACAAGTAAGCAAAAAACAAACAACCACAAGGAGTATGGTCTTATGGATCTCATGGAATCAGTGTGCTCTCTCCCAAAGACACATACAATGAAATCTTTGGGTTTTTAAAGTGGGTTGCATCATAGCCTATAAGCACATGTTGCCTGAACTAGTTCTAAGACGTGTTTAGTTACCCCCATTTTGATTCTCGTCAACCCAAGATGCACTTCATTCTGTATTAACTCTGTACTGTCATCTCTGATTTGTATTAACTATGCATGAACTTGGTAGTCTCTGTTTTTCCTTTTTTTGCATAAATCCCAGTCAGACTTGGGTTTGCCTTCTGAGTGCTTTGTTTTGTGTGCAAGCCCTCAGAACTGCAGAGCTTCGGTAACTGACTCCACTCTTCCTGTTACATGGTCTCTGTTCAGCTGGTGTCTTCTCACCTGTGTGTCTCTTACACTGTCCACGCTTTCTGACATGTGTGACTAGAAGCCTCCAGTGTCTACCTGGCATGAGACTTCACGCACAACTTGGACTCAGCTTTGTCTTTGTTGGGACCAACATGTCAGAGCGATTGCTACCTATTACGGGCAGAATAAATAATAATATATAAAGAGATTCACCTAATTTTTCTGTCTAGTTAGGTTTCAAATGTTTGGTAGATTAATATAATGGTAAAATGTCTTTAAATTTCATCTTTGTGTAACTGCAGAGATTACTAAATTTATTAAAATAGACTTCACCTTTTGATTTAAAACATGAGTAACCTAAGGAACCTTTACTTATCTCTGTTGTAGCACTTTAAGCTTAGCCTTTAATAGTGTAATGTGAACTTGTTCCAGGCAGCTCTCTATATAATTAGAATATTTTGAGCCAAGAGACTGTGTGGTTTTTCTCCTCCATTTTGCTCATTAATTTCATAGATCAGTAGTATACCTTATGAAAGGCCAGTCACTATGATACATACTAGAAATTTCTGTCTTAAAAAATGTAGGCTGCAAGTATTTTATCCTCATATTTTATACTCAAATATTGTTGAGATTCTAATTCACATTTCAATATGATATCACATTCATTCATTATAAAGATCTCTCTCTCTCTCTTTCTTTCTCGACAGCTTAGGTTGAGAATGCAATCAAATTTGAATTAAAAAATAATTTATGCCTATCTGAATGTAGACTCCAGATTATTTTCTTAGCTGCTGTAGAGGGCATATTACATAAAAATTAATAATTCTTTTTTATTCTTTTTCACTTTCTTTCAACATCCTTAAATCATCCATAGATAATAAGAAGGAAAATAAAATTATTCTGAAGACTGCTAACTGAATACACACAGTAGGAGTTATGTTCTTTTCTGAACCCTTTAGCTCATAAGAACGAATTATAAGCACAAATACTATAATAACACATAAAAATAAGAGACTTTCATAACTTTCTATGACTTCTCTTTATAAAAACAAAAACATGAAATATACAAAAGTTCAAAAATATCAAAATTACCAAAAATCCATGTAAGTTATTTTGCATGAGTGTTGTTGGGGGGGAGATTGATAAGAAATGACCAAACCACTATACCAGGGGCCGGTGCCATGGTGCAGTAGGTTAATCCTCTGCCTGTGGCACTGGCATCCATATGGGTGCCGGTTCTAGTCCTGGCTGCTCCTCTTCCAGTCCATCTCTCTGCCATGTCCTGGGAAAGCAGCAGAAGATGGCCCAAGTACTTGGGCCCCTACATCTGCATGGGAGAGTGGGAAGAAAACACCTGGCTCTTGGCTTCAGATCAGCATAGCTC
This sequence comes from Oryctolagus cuniculus, assembly GCF_051225735.1. Taxonomy (NCBI): domain Eukaryota; kingdom Metazoa; phylum Chordata; class Mammalia; order Lagomorpha; family Leporidae; genus Oryctolagus; species Oryctolagus cuniculus. The sequence continues at coordinate 27,656,203 of NC_142878.1, read as the reverse complement.
CGACCATTGTGGCCATTTGGGGAGTGAACCAATGGAAGGAAGACCTTTCTCTCTATCTCTCCCTCTCACTGTCTGTAATTCTACCCTTCAAATAAATAAATAAAAGTCTTTTTAAAAAAACTACTAAACCAGCTGTGATAATTACCAAGAACAAAATTTTAAAGGAATACATAACATTCATGCTACTATCAAGTTGCAACTACCAACTCTGAATTCAGATGTGCCTCGGCTCCTGGGCTCTTCAGGCTGCTCCCCTGTGTGGTGACCACTGGTACAAGTGATGCACTCGCTCTGAATCCACAACCAGTGTCTTGTTATTATTCCCTTAATAATGTGCAACATCAAAGCAGAACTCATTTCAAAGCCTTATTGAATGAACTTTAATTAAATATTTGAAGCACTACAAAAACGACACCCCGATATATAAGCTGTGCTTGCTGAATTCCTGTCTTCCACTGCCGTGTTCGGAGGAACAGGTAATGGTGATTTTTCTTGCATGAGTTCTACTTCTTATATTTATGTCATCCCACTGGTTTTGGCTTTTCCAGACTCTAGCTGCTTCTGTTCTCTCATTTTGTATTCTATTTATCAAAGCTTAAGTTTATATAGGTAACTATTAACACTTACAGGTAAAATAAGCCAAACTCTAGAATAAGTCTACCATTACATTACTAAATAAGCACATACTTACATAAAACATTGCATGATGGAACAAAGCAAAGAATGAGGAAAGATAATACATTAAAAGCTAAGTTCATTTTTTTTTATTCATTTATTTTAAAAGTCGGAGTTGCAGAGTCAGAGGCAGAGAGAGAGACTGATCTTCTATCTGCTATTTTACTCCCCAGATGGCCACTTTGGCCACAGTTGGGCCAGGCCAGAGCCAGAACAGAACCTTCTTCCAGGTCTCTGAATTGTGTGACAGGGGCCCAAGCACTTGGGCCATCTTCAGCCACTTTTCCCAGGTGCATTAGCAGAGAGCTGGATCGGAAATGGAGCAGCTGGGACATGAACCGGCACCCATACAGGATGCCAATATCACAGGTGGTACCTGTTGTACCACAATACCAGCCCCAGTTCATTTTTAATATATTTGAAAATTTATATTAAAATATATTCAGTAAATAAAATTATTATTTCATATTATCAAAATCTATGGTTTTTATTTTGACTGTTAGATAATTCTCCCCAGGTCAAGGACTTTGTCAGTGACCAGGAACTGCCATGCAAATCATTCATTCTAGAAAGGTTTGTTACAGATCAAACTCAACACGCACATCAGGTAATATTTCCTGTCCCTGATGGAAAACAACACTGATGGAAAGGATATGTATCCTATTAACACTATATAGGCATCTGCATATTTTATCCATTGCATTTGTCAGAATTCAATAGAAGAATGTCTATGAATACTACTATAAATGGATGTCATTGATATTATTAAACACTATGACCCAGAAGGATGGACATAATTTAAGGCTAAAAATTCCTTATCAATTAAAGCCAGAATATATTTATGATTAGAAAAAAATGTGTGTATTATACATAAAACCCAACTATTAATAGGCATATTTTACATAATTCGCATAATATATAAATATTTATATATATCTGTGTGTTATGTATAAAATTGTTAGTTTCTGCTTCACTTATTTTCAATACTTAATTATTTCAGGGAAAAATTTAAAGAAAATATTTTTAAAGGAACAAAGCTAAAAGTCTGCTCAACATAACACAGTAGAGAGCAGCATTGTGGCACAGCAGTTTAAGCAGCTGCTTGCGAGGCCAGAATGCCATGTTGGATGACAGTTCCCATCCTGGCGGCTCTGCTTGCAGTTCAGCTTCCTAATGCACCTGGGAAGGCAGCAGGAGATAGCCCAACAACTTCGGACCCTGCCACCCATGTGGGAAACCTAGATGGAGTCCTTGGCTCCTGGTTTTGGCCTGGTTCAGACCTGGCTACTGTGGCCATTTGGGGAGTGAACTAGTGGATGGAAGATCTCTCTGTATTTCCACACTGCACCCCACCTCAAATAAGCTCAAAAAAAATTTTGTTGTAGCTAGTTTCAAGTCAGCCCTAAAACACTAGCTCTAGAAATCTAATGGAGCCCGCATTGTAGCCTACTAGGTAAGGCTGCTGCCTACAGAGCTGGCATCCCATATGGGTGTCGGTTCAAGTCCTGGCTACTCCCCTTTTGATCCAGTTCCATGGTAATGCACATGGAAAAACAGTGGAAGATGGCTCAAGTCCTGGAGCCCCTGCACCCATGTGGGAGACCTGGAAGAAGTTCTGCGTTCCTGGCTTTGGCCTGGCCCTGCCCTGGCCACTGAGGTCATTTGGGGAGTGAATCAGATGATGGAAGACCTCTGTCTGTCTGTCTGTCTCTCTTTTCTACCTTTCAAGTAAATAAAATAAATCTTAAACATAGACTTATTTTTATTAAAAAAAAGAAATACTCTACTAAGTAAGTTTACTTGTTGTTGTTTAAAAACTAAGCCTTTTTATCCAGGAGACAGTACATCTGTAGTTTAAAATCAATAACTATAACAAGTAATAAGTACCATAAGACTTCAATTTGCTTTATATCTAAATATATCTACAATTTGTCATTGATGACTTAGAGAACTTGAGAAACTCAGTAACACCAAGTCTCATTCCAATTGAAAACTAAATAAAAACATATTTGACCTATCAGAATTTTCTTTTTTATATTTTATTTTATATTTATAAAAATGAAACAAACCTCATATATTTCAAATACAGATTTAAGAACATAATGATACTTCCCACCTACTACTGGCTTGGAAATCCCGAGTATACCCATGATACATGGATAATGCTTTATATTTTAGCCACTAGAGAATGGCAGAAACTGCTCTGAGGATATTCAGAATGACCCTCCGGTGGTCTGGAAATTATAAGTTGTCCCATGCCCTGTGTCTGAGGTAAGTGAATGACAGCTTTACCTTCCCAGGAGGGTCAGTATGGAACTTCCCATGGCAATAAATTAAAGGTAATGGACCTTATGCATTCTGCATGCAAAGCATCCTTCTACCAATTAATGCCTTCCTTTTTGTGTCACTAAATGCTAATTTTAAATGATTTTAGGGTCTTGTTCATTTTTACTGATGAATGTGCCGATGGGACAAGTTCTGAATAATTGAACGAACTTCCACTGCAGTGCAAACAAAAGCTAATAAAGAGGCCTTATACAACTGAGCGTTTAAATGTCCGTCTGCCTCAGTGCCCTAGCTCTAGTCTGCACATATGGGAGACCCAAGTGTTGTGGCCCATGCTACAGTCTTTTAATGTAAAATACTTCTAAAATGCCTTTTAATGTAAAATACTTCTAAAACTCAAACACTGAATTTAATTACTGAATATTTTATATACTAGTCTAACTAGAATTTGAAATCCCAGAACTGCATTGCTTTCCTAAAGGGTAGTCTGAATGGCTACCGGTATTTTACAATGTTTTAAACATGAAAATCTTGATTTGAATAATATGCACTCTCCAGTGTAGTCCCTGTTCCTCTGTCTAGAGGCCCCCATTCACCAATGCCACAGCCATCTTTCCACCACGTACACATTCCTCACTTCTTAGATGTTACTTCATCCTGAAGGCTTCACTCATTCCGCCCAGTCTCTGTCTAGGTACTTCTCTTTGACGTATGCTCCTGTCATTTTCTCCTCAGCACTTACCCTAATATATTTTCTGTTAAACATTTACTCGTATTTTATGTGTACTTTCACCTCTAATGCCCACTCTACCTGTTATCATACATAATAGGTACTAAATGAAGGTGCTTGCAAATGCGTTGAATACATAAATGAGTAAATTAAAACTATTCAGCGTAATATCCTGTAAGCTCTGTTGGGTTTGATGGAACTGATGAGTTTGATGGACTTGATGTATTAATTTGCAAATTTCATGGATTAATAGCAAATAATCAATTTTCCCTTTCTAGTCCATCTTATTTTTCTCATCTGATTTGCTTTCATCAACATATTTCTTATATTCAATATAAAATACATATAATGCAGTTGAAATGATGCTTAATAACGATTATATGAAATGTTTTGATTCAGAACAAAAACAATCGTGGATTATGTAGAAGGGAATAAAAAGAAATGGATGAGGCCAGTGCTGTGGCATAGTGAGTAAAACAGCTGCCTGTAGTGCCGGCGTCCCTTATGGGTGCGGTTCAAGTCCTGGCTGCTCCAGTTCCAATCTAGCTCTCTGATATGGCCTGGGAAAACAGTGGAAGATGGTCCAAGTCCTTGGGCCCCTGCACACATGTGAGAGACCCAGAAAAATTTTCTGGCTTCAGATCGGCACAGCTGTGGCCATTGCAACCATCTGGGGAGTGAACCAGCTGATGGAAGACCCCTCTCCCTCTCTGTCTTTCTTTCTGCCTCTACCTCTCTGTAACTCTGCCTTTCAAATAAATAAATATTTTAAAAAAGAAAGAATGATTAATCCTTTACTCTTTGCTACCATTGCTTCCTACATATTGCCAATAAAATATTTTTAGTTGACACATGCATTGGTGTATTTGCGCTCCAGACTTAAAATTCTTAGTTTGAAATATGAGCTTTCTCACAGGTCCTCTGCCCTGCTCACCCTAAGGCTAATTTTGCTTGTTGATGAAAATTCATTATTACTGTGATGGAATATCACTTTCACTCTTATTGCTACAGCTTCTGCCTATTCTATGGCCTTGAGGCTTCTTGAAACGCAACAAATGGTAGCTACCCAGACATTAGACTGAACTATGGAGAGGAATAATCACTTAATCAATGTTTTCTGCCTGATTTAAATAAATAAACAGTGCTGAAAAAATAATTTTAAAAGAATTTAGACTACTGTCAGAAATAGTACATTATGCCAAAATATATATTCAGTGATTTTTTTTCCAACTTTAGGTATATTACTTTGCACAAAGTGAAAAAAGTTCTTGAATCTATTTCAGTTTGTCAAATTTCTCTGTGAAATGATGACAACTAAATCTTTAAATCAGTGAACATAATTGAGAAGATCATGCTTTAATAAGATTTCTATCCTATGACAACTTCCATTTTTGCTAATGTCCTTGGCACATGAGACTTCGAATTTTCACCAACCTATAGTCCATCAGTGATACATGATGAGATTTACTTGAAAAAATCCATTAATATTAATGAGATTAGCTCTCATCCATCTGATGTTATTGCTGATAGAGTAGATTCTGGAAATAGTAAAATCCTTTACTTTAGTTAAAGTTACTTTTTCAAGTATATAAACACACAGAAAAAGTTAACTGGCAAAGTTATTAAAATGGGTAATTAGTCAAAATCATGAAAGTTCTAAGGGCTATGACAAAAAAAGAATTCTAAACAATGAGCATTTTCAGAATAATAATACTATATTTCCTTAGAGGCAATTGTTAGATGGCTCACTTTTATATAGTGAAAAAAAAAGTCCTTCCTAGATGTTATCTGGAAGACTGGCTAATGTGAAAGAGTCCTTACCTGCAGATTATGGGTCTGAGTGAAATACACATGCTAATGTGTCTTATCAAGACAACTATTTCATTTTTATGTGAAATATTCTTCAGCTACTTAGCATCCTCAATTCTGATTTTTTTTTTTTTTTGCTACATATGAGGATACTTGAGAAATTTCACTTGAAAGTTAAAATAATGTCATGGCTGAAAAAGAACTTGTAGGATCAGACCCATTCAAATTAGCTACAAAATTTTTTAAATACCCAGGAATAAATTTAGCTAACAATTTGAAAGATTGCTAGATTGAAAATTATAAAACATTAAAGAAAGTAATAGAAGAAGGCACACAGAAAAATGGGAAAATCTTCCATGTTTGTGGAGTGGAAGAATTAACATAATCAAAAGGTCCATACTACCCAAAGCAATTTACAGATTCAATGGGATCCTGATCAAACATCAATGACAATCATCTCAGATCTAAAAAAAAAAAAAAATGCTAAAATTACCACAGAAACAAAAGAGACCCTAAATAGTTAAAGTGATCTTAAACAACAAAAACATAACTGGAGGTACTACAATACCAGATTTCAAAGCTTACTACAGGACAGTTTTAATCAAAACAGCTTGGTATTGGTACCAAATAGACATGTAGTTAAGGGTTAGAATAGAAACCCCAGAATTTAATCCATGCAGCTACACCAACTAATCTTGGACAAACAAGCTTGTCGCTCCCTTGCCCACAAAGGAACGACACTTCTCCAAGCTTATCGGTCTTCAGTAGACTTTTATTTAAACAGGATAGAAAAAGAAACCCTTGAGCAAGGGGAGCTCCGAAAGAAAGGGGAAGCTCCCATTACTATTCCACGAACGGCTTATATAGTATATCATTGCAGAAGCATGTAATGTAAGCTTAGTCCATGCTGCAGTCCATGTGGCGGCGCTCCAATCGGGTGCCTGATCACGCACAGTCCATGCACTCCTTGTCCAACCATAAAGGTGATCACGTGCCTTCATCCCAATCAAGCTCCTGGTCACATAGCAGGCGACTCCGGTGCTAACAACAAGCTTCCACCTGGTGTTTTCTCAGCCTTGGTCAGTGGGAAAAGAAGTACAGGAAGTCCCAAGGCCATAGTTGTTTTGACTCTAGCCTGGGGCTATGGAACGGTCCCAATATCGCAGCTCAACAGAAACCATAAACATCCACACAGCAGTAACTATTGCCAATGGTCAGCAAGCTAAGCCTTAGCATGTTGGCCCATGGCTGGCTCATGGGTCCCCACACAAGCTAAAATCAATCCTTGGGGAAAGGACAGTCTTTTCAACAAACAGTGTTGGGAAAATTGGATCCATGTGTGTAGAAGTATAAAACAAGATCCCTACCTTACACATTATACAAAAATCAACGCAAAACAGATGAATGATCCAAATCTATGACCTAATACCATCTAATTAATAGAGGAAAACATCAAGGAAACTCTGGCAGATATTGGTATATTCAATAACTTCTTGGATAAGACTTCAGAAGCCTAGGCAATAAAAACAAAATAGACAAGTGGGATTACACCAAGCTAAGGAGTTTCTACACTGCAAAGGAAACACTCAGCAAAGTGAAGAGGCATCCAACAGAATGGGAGAAATATTTGCAAGCTAGGCAACTGATAGAGGTTTTTTTTTTTTTTGAAGTGCTTTATTTTTATTTTTGACAGGCAGAGTTAGACAGTGAGAGAGAGAGACGGAGAGAAAGGTCTTCCTTCCGTTGGTTCACCCCCAAATGGCTGATATGGCCGGCTCTGTGCTGATCCAAAGCCAGGAGCCAGGTGCTTCCTCCTGGTCTCCCATGTAAGTGCAGGGCCCAAGCACTTGGGCCATCCTCCATTGCCTTCCCAGGCCACAGCAGAGAACTGGACTGGAAGAGGAGCAACCAGGACAGAATCCAGCACCCCGACTGGGACTAGTACCTGGGGTGCTGGCACCGCAGGCGGAGGATTAGTCTAGTGAGCCGTGGCACCAGCCCTGATAAAGGTTTAATATCCAGCTCAAGAAACCCAACAACAATAAAATAATCCAATTAAGAAATGGATAAAGGCATGAAGAGGCATTTTTCTTTTTCTTTATTTTGTTTTATTTTTTTTTACTTATTTGACAAGTAGAGTTAGAGAGAGAGAGAGAGAGAGAGAGAGAGAGAGAGAAAGGTCTTCCTTCCATTGGTTCACTCTCCAAATGGCCAATATGGCCGGCTCTGCACTGATCCAAAGCCAGGAGCCAGGTGCTTCCTCCTGGTCTCCCATGTGGGTGCAGGGCCCAAGCACTTGGGCCATCCTCCACTGTCTTCCTGGGCCACAGCAGAGAGCTGGACCGGAAGAGGAGCAGCCAGGACTAGAACCTGGTGCCCACATGGGATGCCATGTGGAGGAGGAGGATTAGCCAAGTGAGCCATGGTGCTGGCCCTATGAACCGGCATTTTTCAAAGGATGAAATACAAATGTACAATTCAGACGCATGAAAAAATTCTCAGGATCTCTGGCAATCAGGGAAATGCAACTCAAAATCACAGTCAGGTCTTACCTCACCCCAGTTACAATGGCTATCATCTAAAAATCAAAAAATGATAAATGCTGGTAAGGATGTGGGGAAACAGTTTCTGTAATACCTAATGGATGCAATGGAAGCCATTCTGCCTAGTGAAGCAAGCCATTCCCCAAAAGACAAACATGATATGTTTTCTCTGATAAGTGGTCATTAATATAGAATACAAAAAAATCTAGGAAAAAAACTAATGTTTTTTGATTTGATTGTTGCTTTTGGCTCTTGTTGATACTCCCATGGAATGGTGGTCTTTCTATTTTTTACTTTTTGAAAATTATGTTATGCTTGTGAATATAAAGCAGATTAAAATTATTTCTTTTCAAAAACAAATGTATGAAATCTGTTCTCTTTATATTAATAAAAAGACAAAAAAGAAACTGTAAAATAATAATTGCAGGATATGCTGATGACTTCATAGAGATGGAAGCTCATACATTCAGACTGTCCCCTGCCTTCTGAGTGTGTTCTCTTTGTGATTGACTATATGTTAATATTCTAAAAGTCAGGATTGATTTATATGTAGAACATTAGCACAAAGAAAATTTTTCTGTTGTCAAAAGTGTGGATTAAAAAGTTGGCCTTGAGTGTTGAATGTATCTGCTCTAACCTGAATTCCAAAGAAGGAACCTCCATGCATTTCTCATAATTAACAGGTTCTTGGGAAGCAGTAAGGATTCCATCATTCAGAAACAAGAAATAACTTATCAGATAAAAAAAAGAAAAAACATAGCCGGCGCCGCAGCTCACTAGGCTAATCCTTCGCCTTGCGGCGCCGGCACACTGGGTTCTAGTCCCGGTCAGGGCGTCAGATTCTGTCCCGGATGCCCCTCTTCCAAGCCAGCTCTCTGCTGTGGCCCGGGAAGGCAGTGGAGGATGGCCCAAGTGCTTGGGCCCTGTACCCCATGGGAAACCAGGATAAATACCTGGCTCCTGCCATTGGATCAGCGCGGTGCACAGGCCGCATTGGAGGGTGAACCAACGGCAAAGGAAGACCTTTCTCTCTGTCTCTCTCTCACTGTCCACTCTGCCTTTCAAAAAAAAAAAGCACTGGTATTGTTCTCTCATAATACAAAATTTATAATCATTAACTTTTTTATGGATAACAGAAGTTGAACAGATTGATCATTACAAAATGTCAGAGAATTATTGGATCTCTCAGGTAATTATAAGAGACAAGAGGATGGACCTGGAAAGTGAGGTAAGAATGCATTGTTTTATGTCTAGTACCTGCTAACACTAACCGATAGAATAAATAAAGGGGAGAGTGATCCAACATGGGAAGTGAGATACTCAGCAGACTCATAGAATGGCAGATGTCCTAAATAGCACTCTGGCCTCAGAATCAGCCCTAAAGGCATTTGGATCTGGCTGAAAAGCCCATGAGAGTATTTCAGGCATGGAAAGCCAAGACACTCTGGCAAAAGATCTCTGTGAGTGAGATCCCAGAGGAAAGAACAGGTCTTCAAAGAAGGAGGTACCTTTCTCTGAAGGGAGGAGAGAACCTCCACTTTGACTATGACCTTGTCTAAACAAGATAAGAGTCGGAGAACTCAGAGGGCTTCCATAGCCTTGGAAACTCATGACTGGAGCATAGGGAGATTACTGATGCCATAGACAGGAGTGTCAATTGGTAAAGTCAACAACAGGAGTCATTGTGCACTTACTCCTCATGTAGGATCTCTGTCCTTAATGTGCTGTGCATTGAGATTTAATGCTATAACGAGTACTCAAACAATATATTTCACTTTGTGTTTCTATGGGGGTGCAAACGGTTGAAATCTTTACTTAATGCATACTAAACTGATCTTCTGTAAAAAAAAAAAAAAAAAAAAAAAAAAGAAATTATCAACTCCCAACTTGACTCTCACTGGGATTAAACATGACAATAGGTCTGATCTGATTTCATCATCATTTAAAAAAAATCATCTATTATTTTTCACTTTATGTTTCTGTGTGGGAGAAAACTGTTGAAATCCTTACTTAATGATACTAAGCTGATCTTCTGTATATTAAGATAATCGAAAATGAATCTTGAAGTGAATGGAAGGGGAGAGGGAGTGGGAAAGGGGAGGGTTGTGGGTGGGAGGGACGGTATTGGAGGGAAGCCATTGTAATCCATAAATCGTACTTTGGAAATTTATATTCATTAAATAAAAGTTAAAAAAAAGAATGCATTGTTTTTTTTTAACCCTCTAAGTGGCTTTCATAAAGGTCAAAATTATCCCCACTCCAAATCCTCAGATCTGTCCCTCATAGCATGTTTCTATCAGTTTCCTGATAAATGCATCTCCAAGGATAACAGCGCTGTCTGAAACCTTCCCCTCTCTCCTCACAACAAACCTTAAGGAACTTGGAAGAACTACCAGGATGCACACATGTTTGGGAGGGAACACCATTCTACATATCACAACGAATTTCTCTAGAATGATTTATATCATATCCAACCCCCATTGCCCAAGATTCATTTTTATACTTATAGACTACCATTTTCCCTGTATGTTCTGACATGGTAGACAGGAAACTTTGGGATATTTTCCTTTCCTTAGAAGGGAATCTGTTCTCTTGGTTCAGGGATATACCAATATGACTTCTTTTGAAATTAATAATCACCTTAAAGACCTTGTCTCTAATACAGTCACATGAGAGGTTATGGCTTCAACATATGATTTTTTGGGGGAAATAATTATATGGCAACATGTTACCCTGACTCAAATATGTGTGAATTTTACATACCATAATTAGCTGTGTGCATGATTCCTTTAATTTTACAAGGCCATGATTTTTCAATTCTGTACATCTATTGCTCCAAGTATAACAAGTTTTTCTTGAACCAAACATTTGTGACATGAGATAGAAAAATCACCTCTGCTATTATTTGAGAAGAAAAAGTTAACTGCATGTGAAAATTCGTCAACACAAAGAGAACATGTTATGGTCTACAAGAGCCACAGTAGTGAGAAGGCCTCCAGTCATACCTGCACTTGATTAAAACTGACTCAAGCTCATGCCTGAAATATCTCTGCTACTTTTACAAGTCATTTCCATTTGCCAAAAATAATAAACTGCAAAATAATGGGGAATTCAACCATAGAAGAGCGAAAGGAAAAGTCCTATCCAAAATGAAGAACCTTTTGATTCACCTTTCAGACTACAGTAACTGCATTACTCAGAAACCATTTGGAATTATAAACCTTCATACCTTGACCTGATTTTGTTCTACCCTCTCAGCCCATGGTAGGGGTTTAGAATATATGATAAATTCATCATTAAACATATTCCAATACCTTAATATATAGTAATATACTAAACAATTTCAAAACACATTAAAGTGTCTTTTATCAGATTTCATTAAATGGAAATGAAAATTTCTATTGATAGTAATAAATTCTTATTTATTTCTGCTAGTAGCTAGAATTTGTTTTATACATTTCATTAGCTCCTTCATATGAAATAAACTTAAGTCAGCCATCAAAAATGAGATTGTCTTTTCTTATTATTTTAATCTTATTCAGAATCAGAACTAGAGATATCACATGATTAGGTATATGTTTTGTGAGATACTTGTAGCTTAAATACTAATTGTGATAATTGAGAAAAGTAAAAACGTAAGGTTTTATACTCCTAAGTCATTATCTACTATAACACTTTATACAAGATAAAGTTCATGTTGGTGCAAACATTGACAGACCATTCATTATAGTAGCAATCTTATATAAACTCAACAAATGTACACACCTATAAAATACAGCTTGTTATGATAAGTATGATTACTCCATAGAAACTATAATGTCCCAAATTATACATCTCTTCCCCCTCTTATTCCTACTCTTATGTTTAACAGGGATCACATTTCAGTTAATTTTCAACACTTAAGAATAACTGTGTATTAATTACAGAAGTAAACCAGTCATATTAAGTAGAACAGACAAAAAAACTACTAAGAGGGATAATGTATTAAGTTGTTCATTAACAGTAAGGGCTATGCTGATCATTTGGGACATGCTCAAGCTGACTTGCCCCAAATGGTAGAGTAAGAAACATACCAGGGGATTCCAATTCAATCCCATCAAGGTGGCATGTACCAATGCCATCTCACTGTTCCAGGTGATCAGTTTCAGTTCACAGTTGGTCATGGTGAAGGGACTGGGAGTCAAAGGGAGCACATAGACAAGTCTAGTACCTGCTAACGCTAACTGATGGAGTAAATAAAGGGGAGAGTGATCCAACATGGGAAGTGAGATACTCAGCAGACTCTTAGAATGGCAGATGTCCTAAATAGCACTCTGGCCTCAGAATCAGCCCTAAAGGCATTTGGATCTGGCTGAAAAGCCCATGAGAGTATTTCAGGCATGGAAAGCCAAGACACTCTGGCAAAAGATCTCTGTGAGTGAGATCCCAGAGGAAAGAACAGGTCTTCAAAGAAGGAGGTACCTTTCTCTGAAGGGAGGAGAGAACCTCCACTTTGACTATGACCTTGTCTAAACAAGATAAGAGTCGGAGAACTCAGAGGGCTTCCATAGCCTTGGAAACTCATGACTGGAGCATAGGGAGATTACTGATGCCATAGACAGGAGTGTCAATTGGTAAAGTCAACAACAGGAGTCATTGTGCACTTACTCCTCATGTAGGATCTCTGTCCTTAATGTGCTGTGCATTGAGATTTAATGCTATAACGAGTACTCAAACAATATATTTCACTTTGTGTTTCTATGGGGGTGCAAACGGTTGAAATCTTTACTTAATGCATACTAAACTGATCTTCTGTAAAAAAAAAAAATAAAATAAATAATCAACTCCCAACTTGACTCTCACTGGGATTAAACATGACAATAGGTCTGATCTGATTTCATCATCATTTAAAAAAAATCATCTATTATTTTTCACTTTATGTTTCTGTGTGGGAGAAAACTGTTGAAATCCTTACTTAATGTATACTAAGCTGATCTTCTGTATATTAAGATAATCGAAAATGAATCTTGATGTGAATGGAAGGGGAGAGGGAGTGGGAAAGGGGAGGGTTGTGGGTGGGAGGGACGGTATTGGGGGGAAGCCATTGTAATCCATAAGTCGTACTTTGGAAATTTATATTCATTAAATAAAAGTTAAAAAAAATTAAAAAAAAAGAAACTATAATATAATAACTAGTAGAAATATGGAAATGTTTAACTAAAAGAATTTTTATTTATTTTTATAGCATAGAAATTCTCTCAGAGGACAAAATAGAGTTTATTTCAATAACTCTCAACAATAAAAATAAACATGGTTTCTTAGAACTAAACATGACATTTGGATGAGCTCTGTGAAAACTGTAGAACAGAATCTTACTTGACATATTTAGTTATATGCAACTCACTAAATTAGGATTTTTGAAAGAATATTGATTCTTACCAGGCTAGATATGGTCTTCTCTCACCAGAGAACTAAAATATAATGAAAATAGCTATAAACTCCAACCATGTCATCATTTCTAAGGAACATACGTGTGGACACTTAAGATCAAATTATATCTAAGTGCATATTTTTCATAGACTATTAGAGTTTGTAGATGATTAGTGTGGCTGAGAAAATAAGCTATTTACAGAGCTAAATCAATGTTTTATAAATGAGGACTCAAATAGTGCGAAACTATCACTCCTGTCTAGTAGGATGCATTTTCAGGGTTTGGCAAAGTTCTTACATTCATGTTCTACTGGTCATACATTTCCTTATTACAAACGTGTGAAATTATGTAACTCCTGGTTAGATCACAAACATTCAGATATGGCAAAATATTTAACTTTCTTTTTTTTTTTTTCTTTGACAGGCAGAGTGGACAGTGAGAGAGAGAGACAGAGAGAAAGGTCTTCCTTTACCATTGGTTCACCCTCAATGGCCACTGCGGCTGGTGCGCTGGTGATCCGATGGCAGGAGCCAGGTGCTTCTTCTGGTCTCCCATGGGGTGCAGGGCCCAAGCACTTGTGCCATCCTCCACTGCACTCCCTGGCCACAGCTGAGAGCTGACCTGGAAGAGGGGCAACCAGGACAGAATCTGTTGCCCCGACCGGGACTAGAACCTGGTGTGCCGGCGCCGCAAGGTGGAGGATTAGCCTAGTGAGCCGTGGTGCCGGCTCAAAATATTTAACTTTCATAAGTCATGAGGATACATTATAATTTGATCTTGATTGTTTCAAGACATGGAAAACAAATAACAATAATGTCCATTAGTAAAATGATAGAATTGTCCTGTTTTCCTCTATTTTTTTCCAGGTGGCCCAACTGAATTCCCAATTGTGTTTCCCTTACAGCACATTAACAAAGAACTTTCTAAATGGAAAAAGACTTTTAGTGTGCTGGCACTTTCTGACCACAAAACCCAGGATACAGCCTCATACATCTGGTCTGAGCCAACAAAAATGTCAGAAATATTTTTAACAAACTACTTTAATATTGCATAACAGGCACTGATATCCTGCCCTGTAGTTTAATTATTGTCACTCTTCTCTATACTACTTAGACTCAAAGAATTAGTGGCCTTATTTATTTCAACAATCACAACTCCGTGGTTCTCATTATATATTTTCATATTTATGAAGAGCTGTAGTCTTTATACAAAGATAAATGGAAAGCAAAAACGTATAGAAATTCATTTACAAATCTGACAAAGCTGAAAGTTTTCTTATAAACACTGAAACACATCAGGAAATCTATCTGTTTCTGACAGCTTTCTTTTGATGCCCCCAGGCTCCTGCCACCTCCCTTATGTTGGACCTATCCCTCAGTGGTCCTGATGCAGTAGAGTTGGTCACTCCTGGGCCTACTAAGTAGCTGTGGCATTGGAATTCTTCCTCTGCACCCAAGAAATGTGTTTCATTTCTCTGCCATGTAAAAGGCTGTTAGTGTCCTGGGTTTCATAGTTTTCTTTTTCTTGTTTCACCATGGCATTTATAAAAAGCACATCTCTGAGAGACTTCCTGGGAAATATACACAAGATATGTTCCAATTTCGTGATACAGCACGTCAGTCTGCTACATCAGTATCAAATAATAGAATGTTAGCTCTAATGGAGGTTGCTCTGCTTCTGATGCAAATCCCTATTAATGATCCTGGGAAAGTGGCAGAAGATGGGCTCATGCCTTCCATCTGGGAGACCTGGATGGAGTTCCAGGCTCCTTTTGTTGGCCTGATACAGACCTGACCACCACGGCCATTTGGGGAGTGAATTAGCTAATGGAAGAGCTCTTTTCTTTCAGTATTCCCCCCTCTGTCTCTGTCACTGTGCCTTTCAAATAAATAAAATAAAGCTGTAAAAAATCATCTGGGAAAATATAGTTTTTTTGAATTCTCTAATGTCTGAGTATATAATCAATTTCAGTCTTATAGTTTGTTTAGTAAAACGAAGCTTGATTTATTTTCGGAGTCTGAAGACTTTTCCGCGTTACCTTCCACCTTCCTTTGCTGATGCTGAGAAATACAATTCCATTCCATGTCCTGATGTCTCCTATATGCAAATCTTTATACCTATTCCCTTTTCGTTTTTTAATTTCAGGATTATGGGAGTGTGTGTGTGTGTGTGTGTGTGTTTCATTTATTGTGCTGGGCACTTAGGGGAATCTTTCCTTTTGAAACTCATGGACATTGATCCTGAAAAAGCACATTTCAATTATTTCTTTGATAATAGGAAGATCTAGGTTTCATCTCTCTTCTTATCCTTTAGTAACTCTGAAAGAGATGTGTGACCCTCAAGGTGATCAACTTAAATTCCTTCTATTTTGGTTTCAGTGATGTGAGGTTTTCTTTTTGATTTTTTAAAGAGATTTCTACTATCATCTTTTTATTTCTCATATATGCTATGCTCACTCTTCTTATTGCTTCTGTCCATATTTTATGAATATAATCTCTTTTTGAAATTCCTCTGAAAACATTACATTTCCTTATATTTCTGAATTACTTCTACTCCTGGCAACCCCTTTGCCTCCACTGTCTTATATTTTTATGATAGTGTGTTTTTGACCTTTTTTTTTCAATTCAGGAATTTTATTCAAGTATTGATCAATCTTTGCATTTTGGAACCTCAGTTTGTGAATGTAGAATAAATACGAAATTCTTTCCAGGGCTGGGGTTGTGGTGCAGTGGGTTACGTCCTGCCTGTAATGCCAGCATCCCATATTGGAGCACTGATTTCAGGGATGGCTGCTCTGCTTCCAATCCAGGTCTCCATAATGAGCCTAGGAAGGCAGCAGAATACAGCAAGTACTTGGATGCCCGCCACCCTTGTGGGAGATAGGGATGAAATTCCAGGCTACTGGCCTCAGCCTGGCCCAGCCCTAGCTGCTGTAGCCATCTGGGGACTGAATCAGCAGATAGAAGATCTCCTCTCCTCCATTTCTCTTCTCCTCTCTTCCTCTCCTCTCCTCGCCTTGCCTTGCCTCGCCTCTCCTCCCCTCCCCTCCCCTATCCTCTTCTCTCCTCCCCTTCCCTCCCCTCCTCTCCACTCCTCTCCTCTCCTCTCTTTCTCCCCCCTCCCTATCCCTATCACTCTGCCTTTACAATAATCCTAAACAAAGATAAAAAACAACAGTGTTGCGGCCATTTGGTGAGTGAATCAGTGGGTGGAAGATCCCTCTTTCTCTCTCTCTTTCTCTCTCTCTCCACCTCTCCTTCTAACTCCACCTTTCAAGTTAAATAAGTAAACCTTTACAAAATTTTTTTTGATTTTTTTGTATGACCTACTGTTCATTCAGGATGATGTTGTTCACTCTCCATGTATTTAGTTATGTTGTTAGTTTCCAGCTTCATTCCACTGTGGTCAGAAAATGTACCTGGTATGATTTCAATGTTTTTGAATTTGTTGAGATTTACTTCATGGCCTAGTATATGGTCTATCCTAGAGAATGTTCCATGGACTGATGAGAAAACTGCGTATCACACAGCTGAGGGATGAAGTGTAGCATAAATATCAATTAGATCATTTGGGTAGCAGACATTAACTCTGTCATTTGCTTGTTGATTTTGATTGCTCTGTCCATCAGTGAAAGTAGGGTGCTGAAGTCCCCTATTATTTTACTGGTGCATATGTCTTCCTTTAGATACACTAAAATTTCTTACATGGCCAGGTCCCTAGCCTTGGGTGCATATACATTTACCATAGTCACATATTTCTGTTGGATTGATCCCTTATCATCACATAGCGACTGTCTTTGTCTCTTTTAACCATTTTTGTCTTCAAATCTATTTTGTCTTATATTAGATTAGCTACTCATACTTTTTTTTAAATTTCTATCTGTGTGGAATATCTTTTACCATCCTTTCACGTTTAGTCTGTGTGTTTCTGTTGGTGAAGTGTATTTCGTATAGGCAGCGTATAGTTGGTTTTGTTTTTGTAATGGATGCAGCCAGTTTGTATCCCTCAATTGGAGAATTTATGTCATTTATATTCAAGGTTATTATTGATCAGTAATGAGTTGATCTTGCAATTTTCCCATAAATATTCCTATTGCTTGGTTTTGATCTCCTTTTCTCTTTTACTAGGATGTGTTTTGCCTTTATACTATTAGTGATACTGATTACCTTTCGTTTCAGTATGAAATATCCATTCTTAATTATTTTAGTGTAGAAAGTATGAAGATATTATGATGGAAAGTATGTCTTTGTAATGTGGAGACCAACCTTTTAAAAAATTATCACTAGCTTCCCATATTCATTATTTAAACATTACAGAATTGCTTTACAGAGTAAAAATGAACTAACCATCTTCCTTGATTACAGTCTGCAAAGATGCAAATGGCCAAATATTATCTTCATATTATAACATTAAAAGAAATAGTCTTCTCCATTTGTCCATGGTTGAACTTATTTCTTCATCGTTATAAAGTGCAACTCTGCTTCTTTAAGTTATTCATTATGATTAAGTATACTCTCATCTACCTGTCTCAAATTACCATCACACATACACACACACACACACACTCATTCACTTTAAGGGCCTTTCAGAGCACACTTTCTCAAAACTCCTCATTCTCAAAAATAATTGTTCAACTTCTCTTTTATGATTATGAGTTTACTAGATCATGTAAGAAAATGCTTAAAAGCCATATTATTTTTGTTTGTAAACAATCTTTCTGCAGCAGATTATATGTTTGTTCCCAAGTTATGTCCATACCCTAATCATCAGACCCTTCATCTTGAAATGAAGAGGACATCCAGGAATATTCAGGCGGCCCCTAAATCCACTGGAAAAAATTTCCATTTCAAAGAAAGGCAAAGGGAGAGTTGACACAGACAGAGATGAGAAATTTCAGACAACTGGAGGAGGAGGCAAGGTGAGTGTCATGGAGACAGAGATAAGATTTTTGTCTTTTTGTCACAGGCTAGTGATGCCAAAAGGAAGGATTATGAGTTGCAACCAACCATCAGGAAAGGGGCAAGACATACATTTGTTCCCAAGGCATCCAGGAGGAACCAGTCCTGGGGACACTTGATTTCAGACTTCTGTCTTCCTGAACTGTGAGAGAATAAATTTCTCTTAGGCTATGGAGTATGTGGTAATATGTTATAACAACTCTAGGAAACTGTTTCCTTTTCCTGCTTGGAGTAAACAAACTGAAGATCCCTACACCCTCAACTGCTGCTGTCCCTAAAGGCAGAGCTCCCAGGTTGTGGAGCGGAGGAGGTGGCAGGGGAGCGGGTCACCCCTACATTCTCTAACTGATGATCTTACTGCGGGAGTGCCTGTGTGGAACACAGTTAACATCAGCAAGCCTGTGTGTTGACTGAAGATAATAGAAATCTAATCACTACGATAATAACATACTATTAACTCTACCCTATTTATAATCTCTCCTGTGTGTAAAATACTAAAGCTGGGTTTTTAATGTATCTATCAACTATCAGTTCTACAGTCATTTTATGGTTCATTTCCTTTGGATCATTTAAGCCACTTCATGATTTTTTTCAAGTTCTTCTGAGATATGATTGACTGAAAAATAGCATGTATTTAATATACACAAAGCAATTTTTTGATATATACATGCATTGTGAAATTATTATAATTAAGCTAATTGTCATATACCTCACTTGACATAATTATCATTTCTGTGTATGTGGTGAGAAAAACTGAGATCTACTGTCTTAGCAAAATTCAAGTATAGATAATTTACGAGAGTCAACCATGTTTTAAGCAATATTGAACAAATTATATCACTAGTGTGGTAAACAAATCATCTTACATTCTTTGATAATTGTTGATTTATCAAAGGAAACATTATACCGTGTTTCAGTTAGTGTAGTATTCTGCATATGTATTTGCTGTATACTTCTGAATCAACTAATCTAGTAAAAAGAAAAGAATGTCTTTACATTCACGCCAAGAAAATGGACTGCATTATGGCATTTAGCTTACCACTAAGCAGAATTAATTTTATTTTTAACAATTTTTGTATCCCTTCAATGTAGCTACAAAGATATAAAGAATAGAATGGTTGCTATTATTATTGATGTTTAAAAATGTATCCCAGCAGATTTTTCTGCTTTGTTCTATAATGACAGAGTCCATGGTTTTATATATACTTTCTTTCACTGGGCTACAATAAAAATTTGAGCAGAAATCTTCAGTAATTCATTCAACAATTACTAAGCTCCTCATATAAACTCAATTTTGTGCTCAATACTGGAATCTATTTTAATACTTTTCTTTAAACATTATCATTGAATCAATATCCAGGAAACAATACTTAAAGTTACAGTAATGAATATCAACTAGTTTTAAACTTTAAAATTCTGTATTTGTTTGTAAGAAGAGTCAAGAAAGAGGACCAAAATAGACCTTAAACATAAAGAAGTGTTGATGATACCTACATACTATACTCTATGACAAATAAAATAATTTCACTAATGTATCTGGATAGAAATAAATGAGAATTCTATTGAATTCTGAATGAATACTACTAAGAGGCCACAGCAGGTGAGATGGAAAGGTGCCATGAGACTGTATCCTTTGTGTGTTTATGGTTTCTCTCCAGAGCTTTGTGTTTGCTTTTTCAATATAATTACCATTGTGTGTTAAATGTGGAGTGCAAGTAGAAAATATGAATTATGTTTCTGGATCACTGTTGCTTTGGTGTCACAATTTAAACTTGCTCAAATTATTTGTTTAGCTTTCTCCAACCACTTTCATCTAATAGCTTCTGTTAGTTCAGTTTCTGAGATTTCATAAAAGCTGCATCAACAGAGGAGTATTTACTTCCCACAAAATAACCCACATATTCAATAAAAATCTGACACTTTCCTTTCTAAATATTACAGACTCTCAAAATTTGAGGTTGTAATCAAAAATTTGATTTCTAGCTCTTTGTGAAGGCGGAGAATAAAGATAAGGAGAAACTATCACAAGTTTTCTGAAGTTTCAGAAATTAAATCATCACAATACTGCTTTCTACAACAAAATTTGGTTTGTTTAATTATTTTTTGAGAACCAACTATAGGCCAACTACCCTGTCAGTGTCTGAGATGCAAATTAGTTGACAACAATAGTGCTGATTGGCTCCCTTCCATTTTAGTAGAGAAACATCATAAAATGCTGAGACAGGTGATTTAAGGAGGATGAGTGCAGTTAGAGAAGGGACATTGGGGAAGTCGGAGAAAAGTTACAGTGTACGTCTAGCATATGTGTTCTTGCCATGCTCCAGAGCCACACCACTTTAGGAGGCCACAGCAGATGCTTAAATTTCAGTACCTGCATCTCGGCCACGTTTGCTTTCTTCCCTGAAGACAAGAAAGGGCAGACATCCATCATGGTTAGCAAATCGAGGAAATCACTCTCCTGTAATGACTGAGATCAGTTTATAAGGACTGCAGGCCATGCCTCTCAAGTGGATTAAAGCTGAAGTATGGGTTTTGTCACTTTGCCAAATATAAAACTCCAAGCATCCCCTGATCACAGAACCTTTATTTTCTACTTTTCCTCCACTGTATGAACCACCCATCCCACGCACACTTTCCTACTTGGTTTTCCCTTACCTCTACTTCTCATGTAACTTGAGTGCCTTTGAATCCTGTCTCAGGGCCTGCTTCTGGTAATTATTTGGTTACATGTACAAGGGGACATAGGAAGCAAATTCTATGAATAGGATATTATAGTCGGAACCCTTGTCATTCAGATGATAAACAAACCGCATTTACCAAAAAGACTTAGGTAAAGGGTAGCCCCTGGAATAATGAAGTAGTACACTAATAAGAATCCTACATACAGAGAGCTGCATCCTACATGCAGAGATGCAGATCGGAGGGAAAGCACTAATTTGTGCTGTATCCCCAGCATCTGAGAGCGATGGTGGTGATAGAAATTCTAAGGAATTGGAGTTGATTGGTTGTTGGGAAGGAAGGAATGCACTGAGGGAAAGGTGAACATGTTCAAATAAAGCAGTTATTAATTCAGAGCAAAATATAAAAGCCTCATGGCCTTTACAGCAGCATTTAAGAGGACCCTCATCTCCTGCAGCGAGAGGAAAGGCTTGTTGAAAATATGACCAGGACTGGCAATGAAAGTGGAATTCAAAGAAGGTCAAGTAGAAACCCATGACATGTTCTCAATACCAACAGCCTAGCAAAAATCGTAAATCAGAAGAAATACCATATACCAAGTGGAATAATGCCATACTCTAAAAACCAAGTTGATTTTGGTAGATAATCCCGGAATAGGATAACTTCAGACAAGAGGCAGCCTCAATCCCATCACCATGATGAATATGGCATCATTTTATATTGTAAGAATAAGTTGCCATTGTAATCCATAAGCTGTACTTTGGAAATTTATATTCATTAAATAAAAGTTTAAAAAAAGATTATAATTGAAAATGTTAAGATTGTAACTGGTATTGTCAAGATTATAATTGGTTTTAGGTCAGCTTGACCCTGGTAACTATGTATTCCTCCCCAATCCTAGCAACCATGTATTCCCCTCCCGATTTTGCGGTTTTTGCCTTTATAAATCCTGTTACTTTGGGCTTCAGGGTCAAGAGATCTTTAGGGCATGAGCCCACTCTCCACCAACAACAATAAAAGACCATAAAATTAAAAAAAAAAAGAATAAGTTGCACAAATATAACCTCTGAATTATAGTGGCTTGAATGATATTCCTCAAAATGTACACCCAAGTCATAGCACCAGTACCCAGTTATTTGGAAAAAGATCTTTATAGATAGATCAGGTAGTGATTGGTGAGATAGGTTTATACTTGAAGGAAAGAGACCCTATGTCCAATGAGAAAAACCAAATAAGAGAAAGAGGAGGACACAGAGAGACAGAGGGAGGAAGCCTGTATGTGTAGTGAGGTGCAGAGATTGGGGTTGTGCTGCCACCGCTAAGGAGCTAGATGACACGAGGAGGGTTTCTTCTCTACAGCATTTGGAGGGAGTGTGTCTTTTGAAAGAATAAATAACTACAGTTTTATGCTAATATAGGAACTTTTAAACTCCTATATGCCAAACTATAATTATAAACTACTACATACTCCTTGACATTGGTCTGACTGTGATTTCACTAAGATCGCAGTTGGTTCTTGCGAATGCTCTCAGAAACCTGAAAATTATCTGTACAAGTATGTGCAGAGGCCTTGAGCAAAAGCATGCACATGCATGGAACAAGGGATATGGCATATTTCCTAGGGCGCTTGTGTAATTTGAAATGACAATCTGCCTTTAGAACTTTACTGAAAATTGGAGTTGTTGGCATTTATGTGAACTTTTTAATCTAGTTTTACAACTTGGTTGGAATACTTCTACAACTAACTACTTACCTAAAGGCAAATTGATTCACTTAATATGAGCCTCAATTTCTTCATACACAGAATAAGAGATTTCAAATAGGAATAAACACCTTTTGTTTTAAAGAAACTTCATTCTATTTTTCAGATAAATTTTAACTAAAATAATTTTATCATACAACTATTTGCTTAACTGTTTTAAGTACACAATAGGACTCATCAGTTTTGTTTACTTATTGCCTTAGAGATTCAATTTTAAGTTGTTTGCATTTTAACTGTCCACATTCTATCTATTCATCTTTTCCTTTGTAAGGTAGAAGTATAATGATTCAAGCTGCTTTTGTTAGCATAGGCAAAATCAAGCATTGATTCAACTCTTTTACTCTATTTGGTAGTACAACTTGATTATATTCAATATCATTGATTCTGTGACCTATTTTACATATACACTGGTAACATTAACAACTAATAAATCACTTTGCAGTGTTTAATGTTGTGATGAAAAATTTGCTAATAATTAAAATTAAATTGAAGATCATTAAAATATAATGCATATTTTCTTATTATGGCATCAACATTTTAATTTATATTTTGTATTTAAAAATAAAATTTTGCAAATGCTAAACAAATTGAGCATATTTAAGTTGTAGATCCAGGAAATGAAACATATATAAACAGGTATAAATATATTTAATGGTTTTTAAATTTTCTTTCTGTATAGGAATTTTCAAATGTATATTCAGTATTCTTTTTGCTTGTTCTAATTCATAGAAGAGCATTTTGTTTTTATATCGAACATATAATTAGAAAGGATTTTATTTGAATTATTTAGAAAGGCTTTTACATATCCAGTATATCTGAAAAAAAAAATGGTCATGAGCATCAGCATTTGCTTTCCTTCAACTAACACCTTAGGTTACAGCTTGTGTTTTCTAATGCAGTAGTCACTGGCCACGTGCAGCTACTGAAAGCTACAGTGTGGCTCCTTTGAACTGAGCTGGGATATAGGTATAAAACATGTAATATTTTGTTAGCTATTGTAGGGAAAAAAGATTAAAACTTATCTCAATAATTGTACAATTATTTCATGTTGAAATTATAATACTGGGCTACATAAAGTTAACTAAAATATTTTACTAAACTAATTTCATTCCGTTCTTTTAATTTTTTTAATGTGGATAGAGAAAATGTACATTTAAATATATTCACTTTCATTATTCACATTTTGGGCCATATTACTTTTCTTGCAAAGTGCTGGTTGATTTTATGTAATAATTAAAGTTCCTACAGTACTACAAACTAGCTTATAGGGGTAAAAGTTAGAAAAGAGGGAACATAAAACTTGTCTAAGATGTTTCATAGAGGGTTTCATCCTGGTTCTTTTATATATGGTAGTCTTTATCATGTCTTCTGAGAATTATGACATCATGTAACCATCTTATTATTAAATTTCTAAATTTTGGAGTGCTCAATTACCTTATCTGTTTTTTAACAAGGCAAGAGTAAAGTCAGAAGCCAGAGCATGATCTGCTGCTTGCAAAGTTCTCAAAATTAAAATAAATAAATAAGCCAGAGATTGTTTGCAAAGTTCTCAAATTAAAAATGTTAAAATAAAAAAAGCCAACATCTCTATTCAACTATATCATAGTAACACAACATTTAACTGTAGTTGAGTCCTGCATTTCTTAAGCCATTTGCAATTATGTATAGCATAAGGCTAAGCCTGGCCCATAGGAGGCAGCTGATGGGAATTGGATGTCATCTGCACCTTCCTCTTCACCCTTTCTCTTTGGATCTGATTATCCAGTCTGGAGTCAAGCAAACACTGGGTTATGGACACACATAATGGATAAAAGCACTCCTAGAAAAACAATAATGTGGAAAAAATCTGAGTTCCCAGAGATTTTCCATAAAAGAATTTGCATAAAATCAGTTTAATAATTTATCCCAAGACTTTGACATTTCAGAAAAATAAGTCTGATATTGCCAAGCCATTGATAAATCTAGTATTTTGTTATTTTTAGACAGACTCCACTTGATACTAAGAATAATTAAATAGCTTTCAAAATTGAAAAAAAGACATTGTTCTGGGGGCAGGCATTTGGTCTAGCAGTTAAGATGCTGGCTTGGCATGCCTGCATCCAGTGTTGGTTAGAATCCTTGGTGTGAGTGCCAAGTACCCCTCCTGCTTCTAGGTTCCTGCTAAGATGCACCTTGGGAGGCAGCATATGATGGTGTAGGTGGTTGGGTCCCTGTTGCCCACATGGGAAACCTGGATTGAGTTCCTGGCTCCCAGGTTGGTTCTGCCCTGTGGCCTTTGTAGTATGTGGAGAGTAGGCCAGCAAATGGGAGATCTCTCACCCTTTCCAACTTCTTCCTCTCCCTCTCTCCCTCATTCTGCTTTTTTTTTTTAATATTTCTGTATTACATCTCAAATTTTTGGAGAAACAGCGATGGAAAAGTCTCAATAATAACAGGGCAGCAAGAAGTAGGAATATTTCACTCAAGGCTTTCTGGCCATGTGAAAACCAGAGGGACAGACAAAGGGATGAAAGAGCATGAAAAACTATAAATGACAAGTAAGATACAACCCAACATAGTTTCTTCATAACTGTACTTCAAGATTCTTTCCCTTGTATCTCACAGATAACTGTCAGTTGTATCTTAACTAGTGCTATTTGTTGCTAAGATCTCTTTCCCAGGACCATCTTAAAAGCAGAGGTGGTATAAATGTGTCTTTAAGTGGTGGATAGATGCTCTAAGCAGGAACACGGTCAGTACTTGAGACATTTTCTATTGACCTGAAATCATCAGAATGATGAAATAAGCAGATAAAAATTCCCATTCTTGATCTGTCTCAGTCATGAAATCAGTGACATTGCACAAAATATGCAGGAGTAGATGCCCATTATACACCATCTCTCTATGAATGTGTAGAGCTGGAAACCAATACAAAATGCCAGCAATGACCCACGTACCTCCCAAAGTGTATGGCTAGAGCCAAACAAGGAAAGTATTTATTTTATTTTGTTACATGCTCAAGGCTTGATTTTCATTTTCCTACATTCAGATTGTCATTTTGCCCAGGAAGTTTTTCATTAAGCTTTCAGCTTGACAGACAAGTGATAGTCTTCAAGCTGGAATTAGTTCAGTAATAGGAAACCTTGCTTGAGGCTCTGTCTGCATTTCAGATCAAGAATTCTCTCTTTGTTCTTTCCTTCCATCCAAGCCCTTCTACTCAGTCTTAGCACATTTATGTAAGCAAATGTGCCTTCTTGGAGCTCATGCTGAGAACAATCAGGCAAGTACTGAAACTGACCATGAGGGACAGCATCAACTTGCCCTGACTTTCTGGAAGAACAAATTAGCATTAAGAGCAAATAACTAGATTTTAAGGAAGTTTAACAAATCTTGTTATAGCATTAAATTTCTGTTATGGTAACTCTAAGTAACTGATAAAACTATTTTCCTAACTTCTTTTTTTAAGGTCTACTCATTTATTTGAAAACCCAAGTGACACAATGAAATGAAGAGATTGAAACTGAGAGAAAGAGGAAGCGAGAGAAACAATTTTTATCTGCTGGCTTATCCCACTGCTGCCCACAACAGCCCACCAGAGTTGGATGAATCTAGAAGTCTGAAATTCCATCCTAGTCTCTAATACAGAATCCAAGGACTTGGGCCATCATTTGCTCCTTCCCAAGCACACTAGCAAGCAGCTGGATCAGAAATGGAGTAGGCAGGACTCAAACCAGCCCTTTGATATTGGATGTGGGCACCCCAAGTGGTGACTTAATACACAGAGCCATAGCACCCACCCCATCCTAGCTTCAATTTTTAACTAAATATTTCAATTACCTTGTTTACTTTATATAATGCTGTTCTAAAATAAAACTTCCCCTTTTAATGAAACACTGGAAACTAAGAACAGATAAAATGAAAACATACTCCACCAAATAATGCATTTAGGTCTAAAATATTTAAGGAATACAAATTCTGCTTTAAAAGACTAGAGTAAGCAAATGTTAAGTAAAGTGGTGAATCTGTATCTTAGGGAAGCTTGAGTTAAGGGTTTAAAAGCAAAGAACAAACAAAACAAATACAATAATTCCAAAGACATTCTATTTGTTTTCTTTCAGTACTCTTAATTAATGATGTGAAAGCATTGCCTCTGCACAGAAGGTACCCCCAGAAAGAGCCAGTCTGCTTAAGGATTTAAAATTATAGTCAATTCCTTGGATGCAGCTCTAGTTTTCAGAGAATCTGTATTTATTTCTCAGATGATTTTGAATCTATGAAGTGACTCACGCAAATGAAAATTGAATGGGGGCTGGAATTTGTCCCCAAAGCCCAATGTTTAGAATTTTAATCTACCATATTCAGTCAGCCTAATTAGAGGACCTCAGCAGTATGCAGGCATCTATCACTGCGATATGACTCTGGGGAGATATGTTTTTGTAATTAATCACCAGGAATACCTGCCCGTTTCTCTTTCCCTCGAGGAGATTACAAGGGAGAGAGAAGAATAGAGTCACTGCATTAATGTAAACAAACCTGCATCCTACAGGGTCAATGATTTGTGCTTTCTTAGAAGTATTTTGTTTTAAAAAGTTGCTGATATCCATTTGTTCACATTTTTGAACATTTACATTCTTGGATTATTATTAATATTATTATTATTATTATTATTATTATTATTTTGCTCCTATCCTGAAAACTCCAGAGCTGCTTCATTAGGGGTTTGGAGAGAACTTCCCTCTTAGGCAGAGTATGGTGTTCTGACTCGAAGCACAGCCTACCCCTCTGTGAATCCCCAGTGCCTGTCCATGAAACACCTGGCTTTTCTTTTGAGATTTCCTTACAGAATACTGAGAGACTATGACCTTTCTTAACTCATAAGATAATGACAATTCTGCCAAACATGCGTTGTCTCATAATTGCTTTTACAGATTTGTGCCAAAAGCTATGATTAAATACTAGGGGAAAAGGTCATTAAAAGATAAAAGAAAGAAAATGGCTTATTTATGGAAATTAATGGATTTCAAATTCTGTAGCACCTTTGGTGTAAAACACAAATATAATGAGAAAGTAAGCATTAATTAACTTTAAATGTAGAAGGACATTTTTCTGCTGACCCACCAACACTTTGAATACGAGTGGCAGTTTTTGCATGCTAAATGCCAATATTTTTACTCTGCTGGATAGTAATGGGAAAAGGGTGGAGCTGTCTTTCAATATAAAATAGCAAAAGTTAATAGAATAAAGGAGCCAAGGCTCTACATTGTCCCAAGGGAACTGTGTGCTTTGAGATACTCCAAATGGCAAGCTTGACCCAGTCAAAATTTTAATTCGAAATTTTTTCTATCAAGCAAATCAAAGTAGACAGAAACAACACAAGGTCATTAGGGTTAAGTTTTGAAAACCACTGGAAATAACAGGATGAACTCTAAAAATGTCAGACCAAAGCAGCAACCAGCCTTGGAACACAATATTCTTTTTCTGCAATTAGTCCTTAGAGGTAACACAATGTATCTCACTGGCAGAATTTTCAAGTTTCTAGCTCCTTAGTCTGAAGACAAGTCAAGGGGTTCCCAGAATCCCAACGAGCAGCTGGTCCATGAGGAAGGTAGAAGCCCGATTCTCTGTGGGAAAGCAGCCCACTGATGAGTTCTGAATAAAGGCAGAAAAGGGACAGAAAAGTATGATTCACGCACGACTCAGGTTGCATCCCATGAAGTGAGGCAAAGACAATGCTTGATTGCCTGCCCCTAAAGACAAAGGCAATGCAGGAGGAGGAAGAACTATTTTGATGGAACGCATTTTGTTTTCTGTGTGCAGTACTCATGTATTGGGTCATTTTGTCATCTGGTAGTGCTGGTTCGTCAGCTCGAGGAAACGATGAAGTTCAATGCCAGGGAGAGAGTCATGCCTTCTGAGGAAGTTAGTAAACATTAATCAGCGGAGCTGGTGAGAATTCACAAAGCAGAAAAACAGTAACGCCAGGCACCTGTCATTCACCCTAGAAAATAGAATAACACTAATATTTGAAATATGAGCTAAAAAAACAATAAATTATGTGGCTGTCTTTCTTACTTTGGCAACCTTGTTTCTAGCACAAATTGACTCCTTTGACAAGTGGATAATTCTATCTTGAATGGCTCCTCACTTTACATCGAGAGGTTTCCTTAAAAATAAAAAAATAAAAAAACAACTAAAATACCAATAGCTATCTAACTAAATTGTTGGTTAGTTTAACATGCTTCCAGATGATGAGATTATAGTCGTAGTGCTTAGTACAAAAGTCGCCATCATCAGATAGTTTATTTTATTCATTGGTATACATTTCCTGAACTAAGTGTATATATGTGTGTGTGTATATATATATATATATATATATATATATATATTTGGCACTTAGTAGCACAAGGCTATCAGCAAACAATGTTCACCACTTCTGTCAATTATTAAAGTCTCCTAGCTCTTAAGACTTTGCACACTAATGTGTACAACTGATATGGTAGTGGGTAGAAGAACAGGGTTGGGCGGGGGAGGCAGAGGACCCTTAAGGAGAAAGGAAAGAAAGGAAAATAACACTTGGGCTCTCTGTGAGTACTTTCCTACATCTCATTTCATTTAGTCTACAACCATCACATCACCCCTCCAATTTTTTAAATTTTTTTCTAAACAAATTAAAAAACCTTGGATTGAAGTTACATAGTTCTCCTAGCTATTTGGTTGTGCAGCTAGTATTGAAATCTAGCCTTATTTTTCCAGTTTTATAGTATTAACCATATTACCTTAGGACCTAGGGAGAATACTTCTCACACAGTCACTTTACTCAATATTGTCATATCAGTCCTAACTGTCAGATAGACTAATGGTTTCAAGAACTGGTAACAGGGTCAAGTGTTGTGGTATAGCAGGTAAAGCCACCTGCAGTGACAGTAGCCCATTTGGGTGTCAGTTAAAGTCCCAGCTGCTCCACTTCCAATCCAGCTCACTGCTGATGTGCCTGTGAGAGGAGCAGAAGATGGCCCAACAGCTTGAGCCCCTGCACCCACATGGGAGACCCAGAAAAAGCTCCTATCTTTGGTCTAGCCGAGCCCTGGTTGTTGTTGCCATTTGACAAGTCAACAACTGAATGGCAGATTGTGCTCTCTCGCTCTCTCTCCTCTTTCTCTCTCTTCAAATGCCTTTCAAATAAATAAAATAACCTTTAAAAACAAACAAAAAGCAAGCCCTTATCTCTACCGTTGAGGAATAGTGTTTTTTTTTTTTTAATTTTTATTTGTTGAATTCTTGACTTAGTGGTAGAGTTAAGCTTGTGATTATAAAAAAATCCTGAAAACATGTTGTAAAAATTAAAAGAATACGAAAGGAAGAGGAATGGTGGGAGTGTGCTGAGGGAGGTAGGGTGTGAAGTATCACTATGTTTCTAAATCTATATATATGAAATACCTGAAATTTATTCACCTTATATAATTTTTTAAACATCAAATCAATGGTCGGCACTGTGGCTCACTTGGTTAATCCTCCGCCTGCAGCGCTGGCATCTCATATGGGCGTCGGGTTCTAGTCCTGGCTGCTCCTCTTCCAGTCCAGCTCTCTGCTGTGGCCCAGGAAGGCAGTGGAGGATGGCCCAAGTGCTTGGGCCCCTGCACCCGCATGGGATACTAGGAGGAAGCACCTGGCTCCTGGCTTCAGATTGGCACAGCACTGGCTGTAGCGGCCATTTGAGGGGTGAACCAACGGAAGGAAGGCCTTTCTCTCTGTCTCTCTCTCACTGTCTATAACTCTACCTGTCAAATAAAAAAAGTCAAATAAAAAGAACTCATAACACCATTTTGTTCAAAGATGCCATCAGTATTAATCCCATTGGTTAGCATTGTTTAATGTAGGAAAAGTGTATAACTTCCAGAAACCAAGTGCTCCACTTTATAGATTATCACCTGAACTCTATGTTCTTAGCATTTTGGATGTTTCCTCTTTGGATTTCATCTTTCATCCACTTTGTGAAGTCCCAAATTAAAACACCATGCCCTTTAGAAGCTGTGAATTAGTAGCTACCAACCCATGCATTTTCTGTCTTTGCTTTCTCTCACCTCTTGACCTTGCCTAACATTCCACAGCTCACTGAGGAATTTAATGCTTCACCTGCATCCCTCAGATCTAGCAGTAGACATCTGACCTTTCTACCACCACCTCTTAGTGGTCCAACTGGCTTCTACGGTAGTAATTTTCTGCATCCCTCAGTACCCTCTTGTTTGTACGTTCACTGCCACTCAATTTGTACAGACGGGCCTATTAGTAACATGACTCCACTGAAAACTTTCACACATTTTCCCAAGCAATCTCCAATCAGCCTTGAGTGCAGGATCATCTACCTCTGCTCCTATAGATGTAGTTGAGAGAAAACATCACAAGCATAATGATCAGCATCACTATCAACATACAGTCACAATGCTCCATGGTGATCCTTGTTCAGTCCTTTCATAGTCACTGTTGGAAGACAATTCTGCATGAATCTCTCACGTTTCTTCATATCTTGCTAGTAACACACTAACTACTTTTTTTCCAGACCCTCTTTTCAAAACTGTCAGCATAGCAAACAACATTGGGATATATAGCTTTTCCCTGGAGCAAAGGATGGGCATTCTTAGTGTGCAGTATAGAAGTCTGAAGCCACCTGTGTCCAGGATTATGCTCTTATGATGAAATATATTATTTTTTGCATAATCATCTGGCTCTTCTTTCTTTCCCACATGAGAATTTGGATTTGGGAATTGATATAAAATGATGATACTTGATTATTGCTACTGCTGTAAGTAACCTAAGCTGCCCTTTGGTTCCTAGTTGGGAAACTTAAGTATTCTACCACACCATCTACAAAATGATGGCAATGGGTAGGTTACAATATCAGTCCCTCTGGTCCTAGTTCTTGATAGTTATCAGTATTTATCAAGTAGTCAGTGGGCTAATCAGAGCCCTTTGATTCCTATGGGGCAGTATCTGTTTATCTTCAGGTAACTATTTTCATAGCATAATGGCACTTTTTGAATTGGATTAAGCAAATCTAATTAAAATGAAATTTCATTCTACTATATAAATATCTACCACTCTATTTTCTTATTTATTTATTTGTCATTCAATTTGGAAAACTCTAACTGCATGAGACACATGGACTTGTGCTTTTAGGCTTCATATAGGTAACAGAGTGTTCTAAGTGCATCCATGTTCCCTTGTGTACTGACAGACATAATTAGTTGAACAAAACATATATTTTAATACATCATCAAAATTAATTGTTTAAAAGGAACTGCTCCTAGTGTATATATCTGAACATTTTTTTTGTCCTAAAATCCTGATGTTTCAGAGAAAGGAACATAAAAGTAGCAATAGTGGCCATCTAAGAATCTTAAAATAGGTGACTGGCTGAAGGGTTTACTGGACATGTATAGTAATAAATTTAGCCATTGGGGGAATAATTAGATCATGAAAATATTCATGGAAAATCAGAGTTGAATTTAATGTCAATATTTGATCAAGCATACATCACACCAAGTATAGACTGAGATTTAGTGGTCATTTGAAACAGACAAAAAAGTATCAATTGTTAGCTGTGTGTTAAAAATTTTTTATACAACCATTAACATAACAGGTGAGATCCTTGACTTCTTGAAGCATACATTTCAAGACACTGACTAAAGCATTATTTAATACTGATTTAAATTCACAGATTCCCCAAGGGCTATCTAGATAATACTCCACTATTACAAAAAATATGTTTTCATTAGGGAACACTCTTGATGTCCAGATTCATACATGAGAATCAGATATAAGTAGAAAGCAAGCATGGCAATGTTTCTTTTGAGGCTGGTCTTAGAGAAGGGGCTTCTGGCTATAGAGAATCCAACATCTGAGTTGCTTTATCAAGGCTCCCCAGTATGGCTCATTACCAAAAAAGATTTATTAATATCAGTGAATCCCCTTGTTGATGCCTGATTTTAACTTGCCTTCAGTGAGGAAGAACAAATTGTTGTGCATTTTATAAAATACCATTTGGATTATAATTTGACTTTACAAAAATATTTGCCTTCAGGAAGAAAAAGCACTGACTGACATTTTTATCACATTAAGATTTTTTATTCTAAGAGAGCCCATTAGCATTTGTGTTAGTCTGCAGGAGCTTGGTAATGTGTATCCAGATCTGAAATACGGTTGCTTTAAAAATGTTCACCCTAAAGTAGTCTGTTAATATCTGAGCAAATGCTAGCTCCTAGACGGAGGTGAACTCATTCACATAGATGTTCTCTCATCAGGTTCAGAGACTGAGTGGCCAGAAGCATCTCTTCAATTACTGCATTTTACACTCTATTCTCTTTGTTGAGTAAGAATTAGTTATTCCTTTACTCCTGACCCATAAATAGTAAAGGAACATTCAGGATTATTCAGTGGTCAGACAATGGAAAGTAATGAAATCAAAAATATGTTGGACGATAAGTCCACATTTGACAGCATTTCTTATTTACTATCCAATATGGAGTTATTACGTGCAAAATTAAAATATGATGAAATACAATAGAAAATAAGTATAAATACAGGCCCTGTAGTTAATGTTTAAAGATGTCAATTATCACTACTCCTCATGTAGGATCTCTGCCCTTAGTGTGCTGTACATAGAGATTTAATGCTATAACTAGTATTCAAACAGTATTTTTCACTTTATGTTTCTGTGTGGGAGCAAACTGTTGAAACCTTTACTTAATGTATACTAAACTGATCTTCTATATATAAAGAGAATCAAAAATGAATCTTGATGTGAATGGAAGGGGAGAGGGAGTGGGAAAGGGGAGGATTGCGGGTGGGGGGGACGTTATGGGGGGAAGCCATTGTAATCTATAAGCTGTACTTTGGAAATTTATATTCATTAAATAAAAGTTAAAAAAAGATGTCAATTATCACATATAACTAGTGGGATAGTACATGATATGAAAAAATTCATTTATGAAATTATTAAGTGATATTAAATACACAAACCAAAATCATGGAAGTTACTATCTACAAAATAAAATGTACAAATAAAAATATCTTCAGCAGATGGTCTTGTACCTTTGCCTACTGAACCCTTGAGAGGAGGTCCAGGCTTAATTTTTCTTAATACTATTAGATTACTATTAATATATTTGTGTATAAACGTTTGTGTTTCCCTCACTAGTATAATCTTTGAAACATATTTCCCATATTACAAATGAGTTTACTGTATACTAATATGCTTTATCTAGAGTTATTGATATCACTGCACTCTCAAATTGTCATCTACCAATGGGAAACAAAACATAACAGAAAATAATGTTGAATAGGGAAGGCAGGTAAACCACAAAATGGCAGCCAATGAATTAGTTTCAATGAAAAACTTAAAATTCCCAAGGATCATTAAGTAATGAATGTTGGAGGCATTTTATGACAAGCTAACTGTTACAGCTGATATATTTTCTTACTAGACTAAATACTGGCAAATAAGCCTATTAATACTAACAATAAATTATAATTATTTAGCATGTATATTAGTTCTGTGTGTAGTAGCAAGGAGTTACATAAGCACAAGTTCAATTTTGGTATAAAGACTCAAAGATACTATCTTTAGTACTCTAAAAAGATTTTAAGCACTGCACGAATTGTGGTACATTATTCAATGTCAACTAACTTAGTAGATGTTAAACATAGAGGAAAACATTTTCTAAGGAACAGCTTAAATATACAACATAAAGTTCTCTACATGGAATAAGAACTGCTCCTCTTCAAATTTTCACATTTAATAAATGGGATTAGCATTTTAATTACATTTAACTTTAAGTAAATACAGGCAGATTATTGATCATCTTCATGAACCAACATCATTTCCTCAAATTCCTAATAATCATGTTGTGCTTGTGTTTCCTTCAGTTCCTGACTTCCAGATTCATCCATTCAGTCCCATTATAAAATAATTTCTTGTATGCATCTCTTACATTAAAATTCACAGAATGATTCTCTTTGTAATTAGATAAAAGTTTTCTCTGCTCTCAGAATTGTGTAAAAATTATCTCTGACATGAAACTGCTGTTGAATTAATAGCATCACTAAGACTTTCAAACAGAGAAATGAACTAGGGATAATAGAATTTATACATTGAATTTAAATATCAGCCTTAATAAAGGCAAAAATTCACTAAACCCTTTTGTTAGTCATGGTTATTTTGGTTACAGATGACAACACAACTCAATATAAGCCTTAGCATAAGAAAAAAGCTAACTACTTCACTCAAAGCTGGCACTGTCTACAGGTATGACTGCCACCAGAAATTCAAAAAAGTCTTATTTTTACATCCCTATCTCAATTCCCTTTGACTCCACTCTCAGATAGACATTCTTTGAATAAAAATAGCAACACTCCCCAGCCAAATGTCAACATATGTGTTCCCTGGAGGTTGACACTCAAGAGAGATTTTTTTTTAAAATGTGATTTTCCCGATAGTTCCAGTACAAGTCTCAGCAAAGATTCTCATTAGCCCAGCTTGACTTAATTACTGATATCTGGACTAATCACTTATTTACTGAATGGAGAACTCTGATTAACAAGACATGAGTATGTGTCTATCAACAGAGCATGCAACACATGTTAAAACCCACCAGAAGTATTCATGGGTTACATTTGTTAAGTAGACTTACAAATCAGGATCTAGTGCAGCCCAGAAATTATTGTTTTTTGCTATTCTTGAGCCTAAATCTTCCCACTCTTTTAAGGAAAGCTAATATTTAAAGTTATCTATTTCTATAATTTTATGTGAAATTTCTTCTGCATATAGACATTATCAGCTAAGGTAAATCATATTTTCTCAAGACTATTTAATCTTTTTTCAGTCCATAAAATATTGAATTTGATAAGCTTGGCATCTTATGTAGGGAATAATAGTTATATTCATGAATTAAGGAATAGTTCTTAATCAATGCTAAAACAATCCACTTAAGATTATATGAAGAGTTGGGGGCCTGCGCTGTGGCATATCGGGTAAAGCTGCCACTTACAGTGCTTGCATCCCTTATATGTGCCGGTTCTAGTCCCGGGTGCTCTACTTCTGATCCAGTTCTCTAAAATTACACACAGCATTTTTTTTTTAATTTATTGAGAATTGCTTTACAGCCTAGCCTGTGGTGTATCCCAGTGGAAGTTCCATGCACCAATGAAAAGAATGTATTTTCTTCATCTATGGGATAAAAAGTTTTGTAGTTATCAGGTCCATTTGTTCCATAGCGTAGATTAGCTCTGTTGTTTCTTTGTTGATTTTATCTGTCCAATGATTAAACTGGGGTGTTAAAGTCCCCCAAATACTATTATATTGGAATCTATGTTTTCTTTTAGATACATTAACATTTGTTTTACATAGCCAAGTGCCCTGGACTTGGGTGCATAGAGATTTACTGTAGTCACATCTTCCTGTTGAGTTGATCCCTTAATCATTACATAATGCCTGTCTTTGTCTCTTTTAACATCTTTTGTGTTAAAGTCTATTTTGTCTGATATGGGTTGCTACACCTACTCATTTTTGCTTTCCATTAGCATGGAAAAACATTTTCTATCCTTTCACTTTCAGTCTGCACTCATTTTTGTTGGAGAGGTACGTTTCTTGCAGGTAGCAAGTCTGCATCTTTTAATTGGAGAAGTTAGGTTATTTACATTCAAGGTTTTCATTGATTAGTAACAACTTGGTCCCGCCATTTTACCATTAAAACTCCTATTATTTGATTTGCATTTCTTTTTTGTTTTTATTAGGGGATTTTCTGTTTTCACATTCTTTCATAACGATGTTTATCATTCTCTGTTTCTATGTGTAGCACATCCTTAGGAATAATTTGTAAGGCTCAATGAGTGGTGATAAATTCTTTCAACTTCTTTTTGTTTTGGAAGGTTTTTATTTCACCTTCATTTGTAAATGAGAGCTTTTCTTGATTTATATTCTGGGTGGATGGTATTTTAATTTTAGGATTTGGACAATGTCTTCATTGTCTCCTAGCCTGTGGGGTTTCTAATGAGAAATCGGTTTTTAGCCATATTGGTATCCTCTGAAAGTAATCTGGCATATGCAAAACTATGTTCATTTTGGAGTTTTTAAGGGAGAAATTGTTTCCTTGCTTTTCTAGATTCTAGAGGCTTCCATGATTTTTTCACTTGTGGATCCCATTTAGCTATCAAACAATTTCAATCTCTCCTGTTGTCACACCTGTATCTCAGACACTCCTGTCTTTCTTTTGAAAATCCCTGTGATTATTTTGAGCTGACTCACATGTTCCAGGATGGCCTTCCTGTCTCAAGATATAAATTACATCTGTCATGTTACTTTATTTTTTTTTTAAGATTTATTTATCTATTTGAAAGTCACAGTTACACAAAGAGAGGAGAAGCACAGAGGGGGGGGGGGTCCTCCATCCAATGGTTCACTCCCCAATTGGCCACAATGGCCAAAGCTGCGCTGATCTGAAGCCAGGAGCCAGGAGCTTCCTCTGGGTCTCCTATGTGGGTGCAGGGGCCCAAGGACTTGGGCCATCTTCTACCGCTTTCCCAGGCCATAGCAGAGAGCTGGATGGGAAGTGGAGCAGCTGAGACTATAACACGCGCCCACATGGGATGCTGGCACTTCAGGCCAGGGCGTTAACCCACTCCACCACAGCATCGGCCCCTGTCCTGTTACTTTCATTATGATAGCAAACCTACTCACAGACTTTGGGATAAGGATATGGACATCTTTTGGGAACCATTATTCAGTTCATCACACCTCGTTATCCATACTTTTTATTTAAATTTTTATTTAAATTTATTATACATACTTTAAATTTAAATAAATAAATTTTATATAAAATAAATACGTTTATTTTAAATTTGAGAGAGAAAGAGAAGATCTAATGTGACAGTTAATTTCCCAAATTCCTCCAGTACCTGAAGTTGGGAGAAAGAAACTCAACACAGGTCATCCACGTGGGTGGCAGGAACCCAATTAATCGAGCTATCATCACTACTTCCCAGGGTCTGCATTAACAGAAAGCTGGAATAAAAAATTGCAGGTAAGTATCAAATCCTAACACTCTGATAAGGACACTGGAATCTTAACTAGTGATTTAACCAGTGGGCAATATGTCAATCCCTTTATCAGTACTTAGAGATCTGCATTGCTTCTCTATGTTTACTCCTTAGCTCTACTTGTAGTTATTTTATTTATGATTTATTCAGAACTAATCTTATTAAATTGTCTTCACTAATTTTTCCCCATCACTCTATGCACACGCTACAGAAACTACTTCCATCAAATTCACTGTGACCTTTTCTATAATGATGAAATACTTTCCATTTTTTACATACTTGACCCTTTGCATTGTTCCCAACTTCTTTTTCCTTGAGACGTACCTCCATTGGCTTGTGGGAGCCTTCCTTTTCTGTTTTTCCACTTATTTCTTGTTTTCAGAATTTTTATTTTCAGAATTTTCTCCCTCTACCTATTGTCTTTGTGTTAGTTTTTCATTGGGATCTAATATTAGCCTTGGTGTCTACTCACTGTATAAGTGCATCTGGGTGGTATCAAAACCTCCATTATTTCAAATTATTTTTGAAATATCATTAACTTACTAGCTTTTATTGTTAATATAGATATCTTTATTTCAGAACTACATATAATTTATCATAGTAATTTTCAGGTTAGATGATTTGTTTCATTTCCTCTCTTCCTAATGCTGCATCAGAGATGTTGAAATTCACTGTTGAATTTTCCTCTCTATCTCTACCATCCTTTCTACCACAGTTCCTCTCTGTTCCTTTTCCAATTCTATACTTTATTTTTATGGCCATGGCCATAGTTTAAGCTGAGGTTATCTATGATGTCAGTAACTTCTGAAGCTTTCAGGCAAGTGTCTGGGATTCTGATATGGTCTTCTTTCAAAGCTATACACCATGATAGAGCCAGTGAGTATGTCTAAAATTCAAATGAACTTTTTTTAAAAAAAGATTTATTTATTTATTTATTTATTTGAAAGTCAATGCCACAGGGGGTTGGTGAGAAAAGAGAGTGATCTCCCATCTTTCAGTTCACTCCCCAGATGGCCGCAATAGCCTGGGCTGAGCCAGGCCAAAGCCGGGAGCTTTTTCCTGGTCTCACACACAGGTATCAGGGGACAAAACATTGGCCCTTCTTGTGCTGCTTTTCCCAGGCCATTAGCAGGGACGTGCACTACAAGTGGAGCAGTTGGAACACGAACCAGTGCCCATAGGGGACGTAGGTACTGAAGGAGGTGGCTTTACTCACTAAGCCACAATGCAGGTCTCCTCAAAAGATCTTTCACACTGTCATGCTTTAAATATTTCAAAATTTCAGATTCCCCTTAAATGAGATCAGCTTCTTGGGCATTCAACATGGGAAGTTATAAGGAGCCCTACACTTAGAAGGGCCTCAAAATTGGTTAATACTTTGCTCTACTTTCTTGAAATTCTTAATGCTTTTTGAATGAGGATCATAAACTTTTATTTTCTGCCTGATCACACAAATTATAGAGCAGATTTTGGCTATACCATTTGTTTTCAACATTTTCATAAATGGGTCTCTGCTCTCTGCCATTGCTCTTTTTGTCTCTCAGTCTCTCAACAAGATATAAACATACACATACATACACATATACAATTAAACCACGTGCACTCCATTTCCAATCTTTCATTATGTTACTATTCAATCTATAGATCTTTGTTTCAGTATTAATTTTCTTGGTAAAACCGTGCCACACACTATTCTGCAGCTAGTCCCAGACACAGGACACCTTAGCTTCTCTTCTATGGCATTCATCTCATTCTGTGGTAACCAATTATTTGCCTTTCTCTGTCTTCTAGTGGATGGTAAGACACATGCTCGTGTTTACCATTATACCCAAAGTGTATTATATAGCTCCTTTACTATATGGATTTTTTACTTAATTTCTGAATGGTTAAGCATTCTTTCTCTAATTTTAAGAGAAGTTAATGTGCAAATGTTAAAGTTGTTCACCTAATATGGACCTGTGGCAGAAAATATAATACAGTCATGATATTTCAATTGACCTCTTTAATATATATGCTAAAATTCAGACAGATAACCACCATAATGGATTTTACTCCTGCAAGTAATGGAAAAAAAGAGAATATTTTTCAGAACATACCTCAAATCTTTTAGATATGGAATTAATAAATGACTACTCTCTTTTTGTTGACTTTTACAGGAATCATCTTTTATAGTGTAAGGTATTATTACAATTCTGAAAAAGCAAGCCTGTTGCTGGCTAAATCCTGATGAAGACTAAAGGAAAAGAAAAGTTAAGCTCAATTTTGCTGTCTTACTACAATTGTCAAAACAACCCTCACCTATTCCATCAAAATAAAAGACAATGGGGAAAAGGTATTATTATGGAAACATACATAAAGAGATATACAAGGCACTTTGTGAAAATGAAATAGCATCCTGGTACAAAACGCTAGAAACACACTAAAAGTAGGTTTCTGCAAATGTCCAAAGTGGATGAAGGTGGAAAACATTTCCTCCCACAAAGTTTTCCAATGACTATTCTTTTCAAATTCTATAGAATTTTTACACAAAAGAACAGAATCGATTTGCTAAATTTTCTGGACTTCATTACACTCATTCATTAAATGAGAGCCTCATCATTTTCATGAAACATTTATGTCAAGAATCCATTATGCTCAAGATGCTAAGGGAATTATAATAGATAGAACTCAATATAGTGTGTTAACATGATTATGCTAAGTGAAATAAGCAGCCACAGAAAGTAAACACTGCATAATCTCATTTATGTATGGAATATTTTAAAAAGTCAAATAAATAGAAACAGAAAATAATGGTTGCTAACAGGAGTGGGGAGTTCAGAGAAAGACAAGAAGTAGGTCAAAGGGTAAAAACTTATAAATGAATAAATCTAGACATCTAATTAACAGCATGTGAGTTTTAAGTAATAATATTGGATTATATACTAAAAAGTTGCTAAAATGTAGATTTTATGTGCTCTGGCCACCAGGGATTAAAAAGGTAATTATGGAAAGATGTGGATACAGAAATATATTGAACACAGTAATCATTATAATCATTAGTAATCACTTCATTATGTATATGTATCACACTGTATATCCTAAGCATTATAAAATAATTATCAAGATATAAAAGACATGCAAGTACTGCTAAATAAAAGAAATAGGTCTCAAAAGACTGTAGTTTGTTATCATCCCAGCTCTATGACATTATGGAAAGGTACAACCAGAAAAAAAGTTAAAGTAAAAATAAAAAAAAAGCTCTTGATTTCTGGGAGCTTGTGAGAAGACAGCGCAACGAAAATACTGAGAACAAATGATTTTTAGATCAATGAATCACCTCAATATTTTACTGAATTACCACACTATAATGACATTTAGCATTGCTCCAAAACCGTGCAGCTATACAAAATAAACATAGAATCCTTATGTAAATTATAGCCTTCGGTCAAAAATAGAGTTTCAGTATTGGTTCATGATTTATAGCAAATGTACCTGATGGAACTTTCTAATAAATAGGGAATCTCAGAGGAAAAAGGAAAAATAGAGTATATGAAAATCCTGTATAATTTGTCCTATTTTCTGTAAACCTGAAACTGCTATAAAAATAAAATCTATTGATAAAGGAAATCTGGAATCATTTTTAGAATGAGCTCAGGACTCTGTCCATTGTTGTACAATAGCAAATGAGATTCTGCTTTATTAAGACTCTTGTTGATCACTTATTTCATACAAGAAAATATATTTCTTCTTAGACCCCAAAAATACTCTTATCCTTTATCTTTCTGCACAGTGCTTTTACCATGTATCCATCTAGTTCCATTTACCTAGGAGAATTTTTCATATATTTAAAGAGCAGAAAGATTATCAGATAAAAACTCACAAATCTCCCCTATACAGAAATCAACACACAACGGATCGGGGATGTAAATCTAAAACCTGAAACCATCAAATTACTAGAGGAAAACATGGGGGAAACATGGCAACACATTGGCATAGGCAAAGACTTCTTGAGTAAGACCCTAAAGCACATGCAAAAAGGCAAAAATAAACCAATTGGATTATATCAAGCTAAGAAGTTTCTACACTACAAAGGAAATACTCAACTAAATGAAGACACAACCAACAGAATGGGAGAAAACACTTGCAATTTATAAATCTGATAAAGGATAAATATCCAGAATATATAAGGAGCTCAAGACACTCATAACAACAAAGCAAGCAATCTGGTTAAGAAATGGGCTAAGGATACGAACAGGTGTTTTTCAAAGATGAAATAAAAATGGCCAACAGACACATGAAAAGGTGCTCAGGATCACCAGCCATTAGGAAAAATCAAGTTAAAATCATAAGGCTTCAGCTCACCCCAATTAGAATGCTATCACAGAAAAATCAAAAAATAGCAAGTGCTGGCAAGGCTGTGGGGGAATGGTACCCTAATATACTGTTGGTAAGACGAGTACAACTGTTATGGCAGACAGTTTGGAAATTTCTAGAAATATGAAAATGGTTCTACCACATGACCCAGCCATTCCACTCCTGGGAATTTACCTGAAGGAAATGAAATCAGCCTATGAAAGAGCTATCTGTGCCCACGCGTTTATAGCAGCTCAACTCACAAAAGCTAAGATATAGAATCAACCCAGATGTCCAGGATCTGATGACTGGATAAAGAAATCATGGTATAAATACATAATAGAACACTACTTAGCCATAAAAAAGAATGACATCCTGCCTTTTGTAAAATAATGGATGCAACTGGAGCCCATTATGCTTAAATAAGACAGTCCCCAAATGGCAAATATCATGTTTTCCCTGATTTGAGGTAACTGATATATACAGAGTACAAAAAAAAAGGTAATGCATATGAGTGAAATTGACATTTTGAGGTTTGAATATTGTTCATAGCCCTTGTCCGTACGCTTGAGGAACAGTGGTTTTACTACTCACTACTTGCTGAATTCTTTATTTAACTTGTGCTTATAGAGATTTCGGAACTGTTTTTTTAACTGAAGAATAACACAACTATACTTACTTAATAAAGAAGATCACAACTCAGTGTAAAAGGATAAATATGAGTTAATTAAAAAATGGAAGGAGAAGAGTGGTTTAAGCAAAGAAGAATATCATAAGGAATGTACTGATTTCAGAGTCTATCACTGGGAGAATAAACATGCAAATTAATGATAAGCTTGGTAAAATCAGCTAAAATAATGCTCAAATAATGGACTTTTCAGGTACATAATGAAGACAATTAAGACATTTTGTGGAGGTTTTGAAGGAATAAGGGATGAAAGAATTATCATGCATGTATTTAAAATCATTAGATGAAAAAAAAATAAATAACATCATTAGATGGTGGTTTTCCTACAAACATATGTTCTCTGGAGTCTTCTTCCTGCCCCTCTCCTGTTATTTTTCATAGCCTATGGGCATTACAATCAGTGAGGATTCCTCAAATCTAAATTTTGTCCTCTTAGAAAACCTACAGAGTTTCTCTCTTTGATGTCTTTTATAGACTGTATGTACTTTTAAGAGTAGACAGGAGGCTTAAGTGAGATAAAAACTTGGGCTAAGAGCTTTGGTGAAATTAATGGTCTTTCTTAATTGAAAATAATCCAATAATCACTGAAATGCCTCTTAAATATACTTCTTTCACAAATGTTTCAGAGGTAAGTCTTTTTACAAACTTGAAGTTCTGGATATGTGAGTAAGTGTTAAGGTTGTTTTCAG
The DNA here is from genome assembly GCF_051225735.1 of Oryctolagus cuniculus. Lineage (NCBI taxonomy): Eukaryota > Metazoa > Chordata > Mammalia > Lagomorpha > Leporidae > Oryctolagus > Oryctolagus cuniculus. The sequence goes on along the minus strand of NC_142878.1, from coordinate 27,612,573 downwards.
TTATACTTTTTCAGAGAGGACCTTTATACTTTATTTTCCTGAAAATCCCACATTATCTTAATGATGATTAAATTCTCCCTTGAATTGATGAATGGTGGTCCTTTACAAAAACTGATTGCTTTAACATGTAGAAAAAATACTTAAAATTATTTTTCTTCCCTGGTTCATTATTTATTTCTTTGTACAACTCACATTATTTTTCTTTAGAATCTTAAAAACAACTTAATTGGGAAAAATTCAAACAAAATGTATAAAATAATTCATTTACCAACCTTCGTAGTAATAGAGCAATTTCATTGACTATTTTGTTGTTCTATAGTTAGTATGGAAATAAATTGACTATAAATAATCAGGCTTTCTGAGTATAAATCTAAATTTGTCAGGCTTAGCTAGTTAGAAATTGCTTTTTTGTGTTTCTATTAGTCATGAAAGATATGCAGAATTGCTTCCATGTCAATTTTAAGTAGCTGAACATTTCTATGGGTTGACATGCATATTTCCTGGGGATATTAGAAATAGAAATTCCCCCAAAAAATAAGTATCAGATTGTCTAGAAGCATAAACACAAGGGGTAAAATTTTACCTTTGGCTGTATTATTGCAAATTGGTCACAATCATGAATATATTATTTTTGTTTTTGTATCTGAGATTGCCTATCTCAAAAGAGGAGCGTAGGCCTATTTATCATGTGGATATAAAGAATTATGTATGTACCAGTGAGCACAAATATTTGATGCATTTTCTCCCTACTGTTTCAAAATGTAGCTACTAACTCATTCTCTGATGGTGTCTGAGGACTCCCTCTAACTTCAAAATGGTACACTACCAAGAAACCACTATTCCAATGTAAACTAGAGCAGTGCTGGAAGCTACTGACTTTGGCAGACTCTCTCTTCATACTTATCAAATCAAACGTGTCAACTGAATGGGTAAGTGAGCTAACTAACTGAAGAACCATGTTAGTAATGTTGAGACAGAGATCAACTTTACCAGACTTTACCCAAGAACCTTTGTTTTGGTTTTTAAAGATTTCTTCTTTTTTGAAATGCAATGTTGTATAGGGAGAGAGTGACATAGAGGGGGAGGGAGAAGGAGACGGAGATACCTTTCATTCACTGATTAACTCCACAAATGACCATAATGGTTAAGGCTCAGCCAAGCCAAAGTCAAGATCCTGGAATTCCATTTCGGGCTCCCATGTTCTACCACATGGTTGGCAGAGGCCCAAGCACTTGGGCCATCTTCCACTGGTTTCCTAGGTGCATTAGCAGTGAAGTAGAGTGGAAATGGAACAGTCAGGACTCAAAGAGGTGCTCATATGGGTTGCCAGCATCACGGGCAGTGGCTTAACCCACTTTGACTCTACACTGGTAACAACCCAGACCCTTTTCAGATATCACATTCCCCATAAATATGTGTTTGTGTGTATCACATGTGCTTGGGTTATGCAGAGGGTGGGAGTTTGCTATGTTTAAATATTATGGATTATATTGCATCATTATGTTTGCTTACCCTCATTTACCTGAAAGGTTAAAAGCATAGATAGCTAAACAGGATTTAGACCAAAAAAATGTAATATCTTGGTTCTCCTTTAAATGGAGGTACATCAACATAATTTGAAATTGTGTTTTCATTAATGCTTCAGCTTATAATGATACTGCTGATGTCCGTATGAAAAGTGGCTTACTTTGTCATTAGTTTATGTACTCATGTACTCCAGGCACAATTTTACATAGGCTTGCTGGGATGTTGAGTTGTCCTATATTTATACACCAGAAATCTACAAGGTTGTTGTAGTGTGGAAAGACTGAATTTTCAACCAAGTACTGAGCCCCCTTACAAAGGACAGCTAACATTTACTGAGTAGTTCCATGAGTCAGGAACAATCCAATTGCTTTATGTGAATTATTTCATTCAGTCCTCTCAACAGCCCTATAAGGTATGCACTACAATTGTCTATCATTCACACAGAACAAAAGTAAGTCTTAAAGGTTAAGTCTTAACTTTAAACTGCATAAATCGTATTCTTAAACATCATGCTGTAACAATGTGAGACTTTCCTGTATGTGAGAGTTTCTTGAATTGCCAGGCCATGTTCATGAAATTACCAAATTTCAAACCAAGACTTTATTCTCTCTTTACAACCAACCATGCGAACAACTCAACATGGAATATTAAAATATTATCCCCAATGGAAGGCTAGTTACAACACTGCTAAGATGAATATAATGTCATGACCAAAAGTAAAAGGAATGGGGATTTAGCTTAGAGGTTAAAATGCTGATTAAGTTATCCACAGGAAGAGTGCCCAAGTTAGGGACCAGTGCTGTGGCATAGCAGGTTAAGCCTCCTCTGGTGGCGCCAGAATTCTATGTGGGCACTGATACAAATCCTGGCTGCTCCACTCCTGATCCAGCCTGGGAAAGCAGTGGAAGGTGGCCAAAATATTTGGGTACCTGCACCCATGTGTAAGACCCAGAAGAAGCTCTTGGCTTCAGATCTGTCCAGCTCTGGCCTTTGTGGTCATTTGGGGAATGAACCAATGGATGGAAGATCTCTCTCTCTCTGTCTCTCCCTCTCTTTGTCTGTAACTCTGCCTCTCAAATAAATAAAATAAATCTTTAAAAAAAAAAAAAAGACTGCCCAGGTTCAATTCCCACCTTTGACTCTAGAACCTAACTTCCTGTTCCTGTAAACATGGGAAGCAGCAGTGAAAGCTCAAGGAATTGGTTTCCTGCCTATTATTATTGGTTTCCTAGCCTCTACCTTAAATGCAGAACCAGTCCTGGCATTTGGGGAGTGGATTAGTGGATAGGAGCTCTCCCTTCCTCTCTTATCTGTTTCTGTGTGTTTCACTCCTTCCCTCTTAAATAAATGAATATTCATTTTTTACAAAGGAAAAAAGGGAAAGCTATGAAAAGATACTGAAAGAGGATTAATATTTCTTAGGTTTATCACATGATTGCATGCAAGCCATCAGAAAATGGAATGTAAAAAGAATCAGAGATAATAAGTGAACAATTTCTTAACATAAGACTCTTTTTAGACATAAATTAGTCCAATCATATTAAATATCATGCACTATGTGTAGAGTTGGGTAATGATCTCCATCAAATAATGAGTGCAGAGGGTACACTTCACTCCAAGTGCCTTCTGCTCCAGCTGTTTCTACTTATCTTAATTTTCCTAATTGGGTTACAATTAGGCTGCGAATGAGACGTTAACATGGGAATTGGAGCTTTTCAACAAAAGGGTTTACTTCTTTTATTGTTTTGTGGTTCTTAACTTTCAGAAGCCTGCTCCTTGCTACATGTTAATTAAAAAATAGCAGTGTTTAAGGCAAGCTTATGTCATATAAAGAATAATCTATTTACATCTCTACAGAGCAAACAATTTGGCCACAAGAAAAATAGTTTGGGAAAATTGTTTGTTTAGTGCATGATATAATGCGTATTTCAAAATTGCTATAATATCTCATGCCGGCTTTTGACATAGTCTCCAGTTCTGACTTCACTTACTAATTTGAAAGCTATCCCCTGGCCAGTGTTTGCATGGGAATGGTGAAGAGAAGTCTGTCCTGGAACCAAGTTCTTGGAACAATAGCATCAACATTACCTGGAATCTGGTTGGAAATGGAGACTAGAAAGACCTGATTCAAACTTACTCAATCAGAATCTGCATTGTAACAAGAGCTCCAAGTACATCACGTTATGCAAGTTAAAGTTTGAGAATCACTGCTCCAACTGAGTTGTGTCAACAAAGCCAATGCAATTCCAAATATTTAAAAAAAAAAAAGAGCTTAATTTTTTTGTCTCATCATCCATTGTGATTATACATGAAGAAAATATAAAATTCCAATGGAAAAAGTAGTTTAATACTTAAGAAGTTTAATAAAAATGTCTAGATTTTTTTAAAAAGATTTTAAGAACATTATGTGAGAAACTACAGAAGCAATTTAGAGCGAAAAAGTGTTGTTATGTTGGATCTTTAGGAAGCTAGACAACCCAGTTTTCCTAACCTCGGTGGCCGAGTGGTGCTGTTAAGTTTGAAGAAAGGTAAGACTCCACAGTATGTGCAGAGTGTCTGAATCTACAGATGGCTAGTTCCGTCCAGCTTTGTTATACACTTTAATTGTAGCTCTCAATTATTGCTTACTCTTTGACTTAATCCAGTGAAATATATTATACCAGTTAAAATTAATCCATGCCATATTTTCCTGGTCTAGAGGGGTAGATTCCCAAGAAACACCAGTTAGATGTTTATTTGAGTGTTACGTGTCGCCCACTGTGGATGTCAAGGTGACTTTGCAGGGAACTTTGCAATTCTTCCATGAGAGGCAGGCCACACTTGTAAAGCTTCTCACCTTGTCAGTGGCCATTCTCCTCACCTGTCTTTTTGGATTACATTTCTCTACTTGTCTCCAAGCTCTTTGCTGTTCTGAGATTTCAAAGTTTCATGTGTACATTTGTACATTATTTATTAGACTACCCAGTTCCTGGCTGATGGTCAGGACTGCTACTATTTCAAACAAGTAACTGGATGTATATATTACTCAGGCTTAATGAGCACCTTTGCGATGGTACGTGATTCATTCTATTTTAACATGCGTTTCATTTGAACCACATGGTTATTAGCATTGAGAATATCTGTGTGCTCCGGGCTCTTTTTATTCTTCTTCATTTTTATCATCAAGGAGCACTTCTCCAAAGAGCTCAAGGATGTAGGCGCTGGGCTCTTTGCTGCTTCCATAAACCTTTAGTATCTAACTGTGAATGCTAATATTTGGTTGTACCTTGTAATAATGAAGACATTGCCACCTTTTGCATTCTCTGGCCTAAAAGATGTAAATCAAGGCAGCAAAATTATTTCCATTTAATGGTGGACAATGGTGTCCTTATGAACTTTATATGGTCTCTTCAGTGGAAGTTTGTGAGTTTCTGACCAACTCAAACCCTTTCTGTGTACTTACGGAAATGTTCACAGGACATTTCTCCCACTGGATCTCTGGTCTGTCACACTGTTTGCATTCCAAGCATGTTTTTTTTTTTTTTTGGATGAAGATCTTCTCTATGTATCTGCATTCTATTCTATCACCTGAGAACATGATAGCCTTTGTTTTCTTGGCTTCTTGATAAACCCATGCATGTGTGCATTACTTGTGCAGCAAAGTTGAATCCCAGCAATTCAAAGCTCTTTGCTGAGCATACCCTCTTCCTGGTAGTCTTTCTCTCTGCAGGCACTCTCTCCTTGTTTAAAGGAAAAGTATCTTCCTGAATGGGTGCTACTGAAGGATTTTTTTTTTTTTTCTGCAAGCAAGAACCATACAGCAATCAGTAACTTTTGGACCTAAAGTCAGCCCACAAAGTGGTCCTCATAGGATCTTCTATAACTAAATAATTCAGGAAAATAATTATCTTCACTGTTTCTCTGATTTTTAGATATCTAACACATTCTCCTCAATTTTCAGAAGGTATGAATTACTTAATGATGATAATAATAAAAATATGTTTAAAAGACAACTCTGGGGACAGGCATTTAAGCTGGAGGTAAGAAGCCATATGGGATGGCTGAGCCCAGTTGTGCTCTTTGACTAGCTCTGTGCTAGTGCACACACTGGGAGGTAGCCTGGGATGACTCAGGTGGTTTGGTCACTGGTATACTTGGGGGAGACCCAGACTCAGTTTCTGGCTCCCACCTTCAGCCTGGCTATTGTGGGCCTTTGGGGAGTGATCCAGTGGATGGCAACTCAATCATTCAAATAAAGAAAGAAATAAAAACTGGATAAAAGTGTAACTTTGCCTTGTAAAATAGTTTTAAGGGCTGAAGTTGGGTGAAAATGCAAACCCCTATGAACAACTTTGTCCAGCATTCACAGGCAGTTAATGCTCACATAGACTAAGCAATAATACCAGCAAAGTTAAATTTTGTGTCAAGAAAAGTTCTCATTTGGGATTCTTCTACCTGAATGTTCTCCTACTCAAGCCACATATCTTGGTCTCTACTGACTTCCAATATTTTATCAAGTACAACCTTGATTTCTGTGATGTCTTCCTCATCTAATGATTAGCAATTGCCTACCTCAATTTTCTCTATAACTTTTCAGTACTTTACTTTTCTCTGCAATAGTTATCACTTTTTTCATGAGAGTACATAACAAATTTCATGGAAAAAAACAATATTAAAATCAGTTTGTTTTGCATAAAAAATGAAATCCATGAACAGTTTCTCATTATAGTTTTTCTATGAACTTTACGAGGTCTCCACTTAGGCACATGTAGTGTCCTCCACCACGAGAATATCAGATCCATGAGGACTCTGCATGGTTAGTACTTGGAATAAGGCCTATTACATAGTCAGAACTAAGTGAATATTAACCAGATAAATTAACAAACACAAAAATAGAAAGCTGAATACACACTCATTCCCTTAGGATATCGTGGTGTACAAGAGTTGTCGGTAGTATACATTTGAATTCTTTTAGCGACCTTGAAAGTTTATTTTTTTGATATCTTTCTCCTTTGATGCCCCGCTATATCTTGATATCTGGAAACAGAGAGATGAACCCAAAGATAGAATAAATTACATAGGTGTATCTATTAAGAACCACTGTCAACATGAATCTAAATTGTGAATTACGATGATAAACCAATATCACCTAATTCTGGATAGAGTGAGCACTGCATCAGTATAGCATGCCGTTTTATTCCTGGAACTGTTTATTCTTCACAACAACTCTACTGTGAATTAGCTGAAAGAAATTAAGACTCATTCCCCAAAATCTACTGAGCACTCAGAGAGAGGGGAAACAAATTAGGATGTCCCATCCTCCCGACCATGAGGACAAGAAAGGAAATGATAAACACTCCAAACAGTTTCAGAGACAACAAAAACACTGTCCTTCAGAGTACAGGCTGAGACGCACAGAGCATTTCAAAAAAGGGCAGTGACATTATAATAAATGTCTACTTTAGGCCTTTGCACTCCTGCCCCTTTTTCCTTACTTGGCATGCATCTTTTACACAAGGACTTAAGGAAGGTCTAAACCACTGAAGGCGTGATCGGAAAGCTACCCCTGCTCTCCAGGGAGAAGCCACCAGGGAACAGTGCCCCTTCACAGCTGCTGTGCCCACATGTGGTGAAACATCAGCATGAGCAGCCTGTCCATCCGCACCACGACACAGCAAACATAAGAGGCTGCACTGCTGGCATAATGGTATGCATTTCTTAAAATGACGGGAAAGCCTTTTTAATTCTGCTAATAAGGAAAAGTGAGAAAGTGAATGGCAATTTTTATATTCCCAGTTACTTTTTCCCCCATTTTAGATAAAAACATTTTTCTTTTTCAGTTTTGGCTCAAGGAACATTATGGACTCTCAATGACCCAGAAAACCTGCCAAAAGAAGTACATTTCTTTTTCTCTGAAGTGAGATCAAGAACAAAGACGGCCTCCAGTTTTCAAAGGCAAGGAACAAATGGCTTCATGCTGGAAGTACATGGTGTTATTTGGATGGAGGCAGCTAAAAACGAAGTAAGAGCTCAGGCACAGGGTTTCAAAAGATGTTTTCCTTGAGAATTAAATAATTCTCCTAGAATGTATCCCTTCAAATATTTTTCCTTTGCAATATGATTTTTTTTAACTTTTATTTAGTAAATATAAATTTCCAAAGTACAGTTTATGGATTACAATGGCTTCCCCCCCATAACTTCCCTCCCACTCACACCCCTCCCATCTCTCGCTCCCTCTCCCATTCCATTCACATCAAGATTCATTTTCAATTCTCTTTATATACAGAAGATCGATTTAGTATATATTAAGTAAAGATTTCATCAGTTTGCACCCACATAGAAATACAGAGTGTAAAATACTGTTTGAGTACTAGTTATAGCATTATTTCACATTGGACAACACATTAAGGACAGATCCCACATGGGGAGTAAGTACACAGTGACTCCTGTTGTTGACTTAACAATTTGACACTCTTGTTTATGGCGTCAGTAATCCCCCTAGGCTCTAGTCATGAGTTGCCAAGGCTACGGAAGCCTTTTGAATTTGCTGACTTCGATCTTATTCCAACAGGGTCATAGTCAAAGTGGAAGTTCCCTCCTCAATATGATTTTAGGAGTAACTGGTTTTATTTTTCTCTTTGATAACTCTAAGAATCCAAATGGGTCAATGAGTTTTAAAATGTGTAGATTACCCTACACATGCACACACACACACACACACACACACTGTTTACTGAATATCTGTGTACACACCATGCTCTCTTAAACTATAAGCCTCGCCCTGGCAAAGCTGAATGTGAGTGTAAAATGAAATTCCCATTACTGGTTTAGCCCCCTAAAACCTTGCATTGTGGTTTTATGCTACTATCATATTCTTCCACTACTAAATCACTCTTTGAGTTTATTAGTTTGTTTTGCATTGTGATTTGAATGAATATGTGGGACTGCCAAAAAGCAAAATGTTGATTTGGCATCTGTAAGTTTTCATGAATTAGATTCTTCTTGCCAGTCTTATTTGTGTGAAATCACTGCATATCACATATATATAAGATAAATTTATATAAAAATAAATAATAAATGAGTGTATTTTTGTGTAATACAGCTGTAAAATAACAGATGTAAAATTCACATACTTATATGTACAAAATATGTATTTAAACCAAAGAAATCAATGAAAATGATAATTATCATATTTCACATCATTAAGGGATATCAATGTCCTCAGGGTAAATAGAAAAACAAAAGCTCTCAATCTCTTTGTAAATATTTACCACACTGGCCAAATGAACCCTGAATGTAAAGACTGCTGAATTCTAGCCAACTGTCAAACATCAGACATTTTCCCTAAGAGACTCTGCATTCCACTAGAACACTCATGGCAAGATTTCTGCTGATAGATCCCAATGTTGGCTCACTCAACAATGTACTTCAGAGAAGATTATTGATATTAATTTCCTGTCTTCTCTTCCACAAAATAGATACCAGCAGTTTGTGTTACAGGGTTCCCTTACATCTACAGTGGGCCAATTCTGTGATTATCTCCAGGAATGCCTGGAAGTTAAGTAATGACCTTTTACCAAGTTCAGGATAAGCTGTATGATTTTTTTTGGATAAAGTATAGTTTATACCTTGAAACTCTCTAGAGATGCCAAGTGCCAAATTGCCTACAGCTTTTTAGGAATGCATAAACAGCTTATGCTGCTTCCACCTGGTTCAACTTCTTTTGCTTTATTTGTGTAACTAATAGGGTATCAAAATTTGCCCTATAATCTTTGCCCCGGGCAACCCCAAAACAAAGCTTCTTTCACATCTCTTGTCAGTTTATGATCTAAAGACAAAGAACATTCTATGTATCAAGAATTGAACTTGGGGTTGCACCTGGAAGTGCCAGACACATCAGCTGCTATACTGCATTCCCTTCCTTCATTAAATCTTTCTGTCAGTACTCGTTGTGGAGGCTCAAGTCCTTTCAATTATCAGCCCCTTTATAATTATTACACTTGTCCTTTCTCAGATATAGTTGAGGGACCAAATTAGATAATATATTATTACTGTATTCCTTGGGCTTATTCTGTCTAGTGTAAATTTGCTAAATGAAATACAGGAATACTAATGAACGATCTGTCCCTATCTCCACAGCTGTTCACCATGTGAACCATTTAGAAAAAAGCCATGTGACAAAATATGAGAGTATGTAATTCCCAAGGGAGGGAAAAAAAACACATGAGGAAGGGATGCTTGTAGTCAGTCTTGACTTAGTGTAATTTTTTGGCTCTAATATGCTTTTAAAGCTTAGCATCATTTTATTGTCTTCCCTAATAAACTGGTAAATCAGACCCATTTACATGAATTAGTCAGCAGTCGTTCCCCATTGGCAGACAACAACTCAAGTTCACATTTTAGAAATAATGAATTTGACATCCTACCACTAAAATTTTAATAATTGAACTTTATAATAAATACCACTTAAAAGCAGGAAGATAGCTATGGTTATTTTATAATCGTGGTGTTTAAAAATTTTTAAATAAGTGTTTACTGTATTGGTTGTTTCCTAAGCTGTCAAAAAGATTTATTTTTAACAATTCCAAGCACTTTCTTATAAAAGCAATAATTATCACTGGAGATGCATGTTAGCATCTGAAAGCCTCAGTAATATTTGTAAAGTGAATATTAAAAGCAACTTTTTGTATTAATGAGTATCCTGAATAAATGAGGACATTATGGCTTCTTTCCTACTTGTCAAATTTCATGTTATTAAAAGTACAAGTGTTTATATGACATATGTATACTGCATACACACAATATGCAAGCATACTCCCCAGGAACAAAGATACACGGGGAAGAACCCCTGAAGGGATACAGGGTCATGGATGAGAGAATGACTCTAGGTTGGCCTGGCTCAGGACTCAGGAGGATGGCATATTTCGCAGTGGACCTAGACACAATGCTGGCTTCTCAGGTCCACATGCCCATCACTGATGCAGTAATGAGGAGGAAAAGTTGCCTACTCTACCCTAAGGAGATGAAATCAAAGTACATCATCTATTCTGAGGCCAGGGACACCAAAACTACCTTTTCAAGGGAACAGAAGACAAAAGAGAGTGAAGGGAACACAGGACTTCTATGGCAGAGAGAACTGGTGCTGAGATGTTCAAAGAAGGAGGCAAAGTCAGGCAATGTAGTATGGAGCTTTACGCTGAAGATGGTTCATCTTTCCAGATGTGTCCCCAGGGCTTTTATAACCACAAGCACTGTTGACATTCACTTCAAAGCTGCTGGCACTGTTGAATCAGCAGTCAATATCCTTTTCCCAGAGGATTCATGTCATCATGTTTGACACAGTCCTGCCTCCTGCAAGCTTGGTCCCTTAGAGAACTGAGTGATGAGAAACAGGGAGAAATCCTGCTCAACCTTCATATACCCAAGATACGAGTTTCCACCGCAGGCGAGACCTGGAAGAACAAGGTTCTTAGGTGTTTGCGTGGGCCCATCCCTGCAGGGCTCATCAGGCGGCTGATCCTTGTGTTACTGACATCGAGCACAGAGGGTGGAGTCCTGAGTCCGTGTTCCGGGAAGTCCCCTGGAGGATGAAGGTGGGGCTGCTCTTCTGCATCGCTGAGGCATCCTCAGACATTGCCTCCTTGTCCATGGTGCGTTTCAGCTCCTTGCCTCTCAGCTGCAGAAACAGGCTGGTGTCCACAAGGAGGTCCTGGCTGTGGATTCTGCTCTGAAGCTGTTCAGACAGGATAGGGGCATGAGGGCCAGGAGTCTTGGCAGCAGTGGGTAAGGTAAGTGGACGCAGGGTTCAGAGGCTGGCCCCACATTTCCCAGGTGAGTAGACCAACGGATGCACCACAATGAGTGCGGTGGAGTTGTGATGGCTGGACCATAAACATGATGGAGAATGAGGCACGTGCAGCTCTGTGTTCATGCAGAGGGTGGTCAAGGGCATGAGGATGGTCAGAGAGGTGACTGTCAGGTTGCTGGGTAGGAAGAAGCTGGATTCCTTATGTGGACATGGTGACGTGCCAGACCCCATGGTGGCCACTGTGCCCCCAGTGCTGATTCAGAAGGCCAGAGGAGACCGGGGAACAGTCTCAGCATGGTGCCAAGACAGTTGGCACAGGGAAAGAATACCCTGGGGAAAGAGTGCAGGCCACAGCCCCCTGCCCCAGCCAGAAATGCTGATTGTGGCCTGCCGCACAGGTCCCATCATGGGAGGAAATATTGGGCACTGCTACACCAAGTAGCCCAGAGCCAAAGACCAGGTTTCTAAAAAGCATGATTCCCCAGGCTTCAGAGAACTCAGGGTACCATGGCTGCATCAGGTCTTCCCTTGTAACAGTTGGCCATGAACACAAAGGCAAGGATGAAAGTTGTAAGGGAGCCATAGAAGAGGCTGGCGATGCAGAGCCCAGGCAAACGCAGCACCAGCAGACCTTTCAGCAGGTCCATCCCAGAGGACAGGATGAACTGGCCAGGGCTCCTGGAGACTTCTGGCTTCCCATGGGAAACACCCAGTGACAGACCACCAGGACCAGGCCAGTGAAGCCGCCCATGGAGGCCACCATCTGCTGGCAGGGGACCATGGCTTAACAGGATTGCATTGCAGCTTTCTCCCTGCAGGAGCTGAAGTGGCACTGCACTTGAGCCTGGTTCTATGTAGAGAAGGCCGGCACACTAGGTTTTTATTGTTGTTTTCAACTGGGACAACCACAGAACAAAGGGAAAGATACTAATAAATAATATTCACTAGTTTACACTCTTTCCTATGTTCTTCATTCCATCGTGAGTCTCTTCTTAAAAACCTGTGTCATATGTCATATACTTCCACCTTGAATGTGAAACATTATTTCCTTTAGTGGACAAACATCTCCAGCCCTCCAAGTTTCAAAGTAGGGGTTTTAACACAGTTTTTTCCAATTTAAACTACCTCTTTCTCCCCTCACACCTATTTTTTTAAGAACTTTTATTTAATGAATATAAATTTCCAAAGTACAGCTTATGGATTACAATGGCTTTCCACCCATAACGTCCCTCCAACCCGCAACCCTCCCCTTTCCCACTCCCTCTCCCCTTCCATTCACATCAAGATTCATTTTTGATTCTCTTTATATACAGAAGATCAGTTTAGCATACATTAAGTAAAGATTTCAACAGTTTGCTCCCACACAGAAACATAAAGTGAAAAATACTGTTTCAGTACTAGTTATAGCATTAAATCTCAGTGTACAGCACACTAAGGTCAAAGATCCTACATGAGGAGTAAGTGCACAGTGACTGAAATTGTTACTGAAATTGCCTAGATGGAAATGCTTGCATTGTTTTTTCTTTTTAATAATATTTGCACACACTATTTTCTCAAATAATACCGCAACATTCCCTGTTATTCATCCATGATTGCTTTGTCTAATAAAACCATAGTTAAGGTAAGTCGATTTTTTGCCTATGAGATCCACATTTCATAAGATAAAGAAAATTCAGGCAGAGTTCAGCTGTGATAACTCATTTTCTGTTAATGACAGATTTTACTCCTTCTATAAATAAGCATCTTAGTTTTAGTTGGATACTTGTCATTCTAAAGAAAATAAATTTTTTATCTAATTCTTGTAGTCATTAGATCATATTTTTAAAATCAGGCTTGTGTGCTGATTGCCAAATTTATTCAATGAGGAAAAGATTGATGAAACATATTCATTCTAATGATATCTAATGAGAAACAAGCAGATGTCTTACCCTTAAAATGAATTAGGGAAATTTAATTGTAGTCAATATAATGATTAGACACTCAAAGTCAAGTTGCAAGCCCTGGTGGGAAAACTCAGATGCTGGAAACCATAAACTAAAGAATAAAGAAAAATGGTATATTTCATATATAATCAGAAGAGGTACAGAGGAGGAAGAACATTAAGTAGTCTCAAAGCTATGGAACTTTTATCATTAAAAACAAAGCTAAACAACAATCCAGTATTTTGCCATCTTCACTCTACATAGATTGGACAAAAGGCATATGTGCTATTATAAATATCCCAGATGTATAATATCCTCAAAAATGAACACTGTTATACATTTTAATGGATTATTTAATATTGTTGAGTTTTAGCTGGGTTTTTGTGCACTTGATACACCTCAAAATCTTTCCAATTTCATGATTTCATGAATTGGAAGGTTTATCAATGTATTTCCCTTCCCCACCTGATGTAGGTATAACTACAGAACATCCTTCCATCATGTACAATATAAATAGACATAAAAATTGAAATAAACCTAGAGATGTTTTATCTTGTTTCATTTTACAGACCTTAAGGGAAGAAAACTAACATTTTGAAGTTATTGGGTTCCTTTTTTTTTCTTTGTATTAAAGTAATTTTATTTTAAAAATAGGAAAAATGTCATTAGATAACTTTACTTCTCAATGGTTTTGTGTAACTTTGAGCCACCTACAATATGTTCTTCTTTCCTTGAGGTTATCTTGTGTAAGTGAATTTGAAGTGGCATAAATATATTAAAGGATTTACACATTTTACTGTTTAGAAATCACTACCATAATCACTTCTCTACAAGGTGAAGACAAATAAAGAGAAGTTTCACTTTTATGTTATATGTGAACTGTCTCTTTACTACAATACCAGCAGCCTCATTGTCATGAGTCCTATTTAGTACAAATATAACACAAAACTGCTGAAAATAATAATTAGTAAATCTCTACTGATGAGTGTATGAACACAGAGAGAAATATAAGCTAATTACGTTTGAGAATGGAATAATATCTTTGAGGAAGGCTAATTTACCTGTGAAAGGCCTACAAACCAATAGCTTCAATATTATCAAGTTTCCCGCATTTACTTCTGATATACAAAATTCATGTTCAAGACACTAATAGCATTGAATAGACCATGTGCATGGCTAATCACGAACGCGATCTGAGATAGCTACTTCATGCCTCATCTAGGAGATTTTACAAGGCAACTCTTAGTACAGCTCCTTTATCAACCCATAGAAATAACCATGGGCTAAAGCATTTTATTCCTTGTTCTGTGAGATTTTATACTGAAGCCAAAAGAACTCTATTGGTTATAGAATCTATAATATGAACACTAAGCTGGTGGCCGGCACTGTGGCATAGCTGGTAAAGCCACTGCCAGCAAAGCTGGCTTCCCATATGGGTGCTGGTTCAAGTCCTGACTGATCCACTTCCCAGCCAGGTCCCTGCTAATGACCTGCTGGATGAAGCTTCTGCATCCTGGCTTCAGCCTGTTCCAGCTTTGGCCATTGTGGTCATCTGGGAATTGACCCAGCAGAAGGAAGATCTCTTTCACTGTCTCTCCCTCTCCCTGTAACTTGGACTTTCAACAGATAAATAAATCCTAAAAAATAAAAAAAACTAAAAGAAAACTAAGCTGAATGCTATAGTGTCATATCTTATAATAATCACAGCACAAATAGCAAATAATAAATACTAGTGATGATAAATATACATATACTGTTGATTATAATATTATATTTATTTATTGACTCTAATTTTCTGGGTAAAATTACTATTCCATCTATTATGAAGAGAGAAAATGGATAAGCAGTTGGATTTAGGGTTACCACATAGAATATGGTGCAATCAGGACATTAAGACCAGGCAAGCAACTATTGCATACTTTGGAAGCGCTCTGCAGTCCTGCCTGTCTAGAGAAGTCATATTTTCAAAGATACAAGCATAACTTCTGATATTTTTGCAGTTTGTTTGTCCTTAATAATGTATTATGTACTTGAATATTTTACTTCATTAAAATATCAGTATGTAGTTTCCTAGTGGTCCGTATAGATTATCACGCACTTATCATTTTAAAATAAATGCGGTATTGTATTTCCAGAATTCAAAAGTCTGAAATGAGCTCTGAGATAATCAAGATCTTCGCAGGGCTGCATTCCTTTAAGACGACCCTGGGAAATAGAAAAAATGTTTTAAGATTCTGGCTTCCACAGGCTTCCCTCAGTCCTTGGGGCCTCTTTGTCTTCAAAGGCAGCTGTGGTCAGTTGAGTCTTATATGAGGTTATCTATCAACTTCTCACCCTTCTGTCCCTCTCTCCTCAGATTATCTTCCCACATGACTACACTGGATAATGTATGATAATCCAGGATAATCTCTTTATTTTAAGGTCAGTTTGGGAGCTGGCTCTGTGGTGCAGTGGGTTAAAGCCCTGGCCTAAAGTGCTGGCATCCCATATGGACGCTGGTTCTAGTCCCTGCTGCTCCTCTTCCGATCAATCGGATTGGTGCAGCTCTGGCCGTTGCAGCCAGCTGGGGAATGAACCAGCGGATGGAAGACCTCTCTCTCTCTGTCTCTACCTTTCTCTCTGTAACTCTCTTTCAAATAAATAAAATAAATCTTTAAAAAAAAAAGTCAGTTTGTTTAACAACCTCAACTTCATTTGCAATGTGAATTCTCCCTTGCTATATAAATATCCACAGGTTCAGGGGATTCAGATATACATTAACATTTTTGGGGGGCTATTATTCTGTCTTCACATTCATTGTTTATTAAGATTATGTATTTATGTATTTACATTATATATTTTGTGCAAAATATATAATCTATAAAAATATGTGTGTTTTTGTTATGTGTTGACATCACAATGTAATGGAAAAGTAAATTAAGCATTCAGTTAATTGAATGAAGCTTAAACATTTTGCTTATTGGTTTATGGTTTAAAAAAGATTACCTGTGGGGCTTGTGCTGTGGTCTACAGGCTATGTTCCAGTATCCCATATGGTCACTGGTTCATATCCTGGCTGCTTCTCTTTCAATCCAGCTCTCTGCTAATGGCTTGAGAAAGCAGCAGAAAATGGCTTAAGTGCTTGGACCCCTGTGGGAGACCCAGAAGAAGTGCCTGGCTCCTGGCTTTGGATCAGCTCAGCTCCTACTATTGCAGGAACTTGGGGAGTGAACCAGCAGATCAAAGACCTTTCTTTCTGTCTCTCCCTCTCTCTGTCTGTAACTCTACCTCTCAAATAAATAAATAAGATCTTAAAAAAAAAAAGGTTCCCTGCGTTAAACACTAATGATTTAGTACTTTGTGGAAATTAGCACTTGTCCAGAAGCAAAGCCACATGGATACCACTACGAGGATTCTCATCAGAGTTTAGGAAGTGATGGTTGGCAAGATAATCCACAGATTCTTGTTGTTTACAGCTAGTAATGGATTATCTATTCTGGGAACTCAAATTTTTGGGAACCAAACTGATAATTTTGTGATTTGAGTACTTGATGTGTTTCTCTGCTCTAAAGTATGAACTCATATAGAGAAGAATGTCTATAAATCTGCAAAAACTACCTTTTGATGACAGAACTGTTATTATTCTAGGTCATTTACTATATGTGCTATACTTTTTTTTGCTTTGTTAGGCTTTAATTTGCCTTATAAAAATCTAAAGGACATTTTAAAAAATTCTGCTAAAAGAATTTTAGCAAATACTCATGCTCAGATTTTCTGCAAAATGTTGAATTTCAGCATTATAATTCTTTATTCACTAGAGCTAATATTTAAAAATGGAAGAAATTTATTTATTTATTATGTAGTAAATAATGCTAGACTTATTTATGCTCTATTTTTATATAATTCAGTAACGCCATTTGAAAGAGGCAAGGTCTATACACAAGCAAATATTTGATGAAAAATAATCACACTGAATGCCTAGACCCATGACCCACATAAAAATACCAGGGCATGAATGAAGAAGGATTAGATAGTGTTGTAAAAATGATGTCATTAGAGCTCATGGACTGAGATGAACAAAAATATAGAGCAATTTTTCTCAACTTAAGAAAATTAGCACCCCCTAAGGACCTTCTAGACATACTTATTCTAATTATTCCCCTTTGTTCCCTGGAATTTTAATTTCATAGATTTATTGTGATTTTGCTTACATACAGTGGACATTTGGAAGGCAATAAACTATTGTAATATTTAAGATGTCACTTCCTAAGAAATAACATTATGGGGCTGGCTCTGTGCGTAGTAGGTTAAGTCTCTGTTTGTGGCACTGGCATCCCATATGGGCACTGGTTTGAATGTCAGCTACTCCATTTCCAATCCAGCTCCCTGATGACGGCCATGGAAAGCAGTGAAAGGTGGCCCAAGTGCTTGGGGCCCTGCACCTGCATGGAAGACCCAGAGGAATCTCCTGGCTCCTGACTTTGGATCAGCTCAGCTCCAGCCATTGCAGCCATTTGCCGAGTGAAGCAGTGGATGGATGACCTCTCTCTCTCTCTTCTCTCTCTCTCTCTCTCTTCCCCCTCTCTCTGTATCTCTGCCTCTCAAATAAATAAATAAATTTAAGAGAAAAAAAGGAAACAATTTGTACATCCTTAGGAATAATACCCCCCCCCCCCACTGAGAACCCATGACCTAGAGAAGAGCAATGAAGGAAGCCCACTAGGCTGTTACCCAGAAACCTTCATTTTACTGATGAGAAACACGTGAGGCAGGGGTGTCAGCTGACGTTGCCAAAGAAGATATATACTTAACAGGCATTGTGGAGAAGATAAAGCAATGTGAGGCATAGAACTTGACCGATCTGCTTTTATATACAGCAAAACAGGAAGTGCAGAGGGACATGCAGACAAATGAAAACCTATGTACCTGCAGGAGGGGTAGTGATGTTGTAATGGTCAGGCCATTCAGCTATTTCAGTTTTGTCTGATATTTTGACTCACATGGAATGTGACATTATTTGGCAATTTATAAGTATTATATTTATAATAGTATACAATAGGAAAAGTCTTTGGAGAAGAGTTCAAGCCACAGAGACTGAAAAATTCCAATAAAAGCCTATGCTTGTCTAAAGGTCAATCACTCATATACTCCTGGTATTTTCCCACAGTTAGCACTTGCTCGACAAAGTGAGGAGTTCACCACTGTCAGATGCTGGCATTTGACAGGGCAAAAGACATCTTTATGAGATAGGACAGCAATCACTCCACGCACAATAATATATTAAATATGACCTGGAAAAGAGTGCTAAGATTTTTCTTTCCATTTATTTGTAAAAAAATGAATCCCATACCTTGGAATAATAAAAAATAAATAAAAATAATCACAATTAAGGAAGTAAAATGCTCTCTGATCAAACATCATCTTATTTGTGACCTAAAAGATAGCAAAAATAATCAGCAAAAGACTACTGTTAAGATTTGAGTCCAAAACAATGTATTATGATAGATTCCAGAGTGTAAAAATATAAAAAAGTAATACAGGATAATGGATGAGCAGGTGTTTGCAAAGACATTGGTGAGATGCCAGATTATGGAGCATCTGTCAAAAATATTTTGAGTTCTGTCCTGAGGTTTCTAGGAAGACATAAACAACTTCTGAGTTTTAAATTACAGGAACATGTTTAGGTTTTATAATTCTTTTTTCTTTTTTTTTGTTTAAAGATTTATTTATTTATTTGAAAGTCAGAGTTACACAGAGAGAGGAGAGGCAGAGGGAGAGAGAAGTCTTCCATCGATGGTTCACTCTCCAGATGGCCGCAATGACCGGAGCTGTGCCAATCTGAAGCCAGGAGCCAGGAGCTCTTCCTGGTCTCCCATGCAGATGCAGGGGCCCAAGGACTTGGGCCATCCTCCACTGCTTTCCCAAGCCATAGCAGAGAGCTGGATTGGAAGAGGAGCAGCCAGGACTCGAACTGGCGCCCATATGGGATGCCAGCATTTCAGGCCAGGGCATTAACCCACTGCGCCACAGCTCCGGCCCCTATAATTATTTTTTCAATAAAAAATATGGGATAATGAATTAGGGAGCAAAGAAGAAATTCCTGAAAAAATCCAGAGAGTACCAAGATGGCCAAATTGAGCTGCCCTACATTCACTTTTTTTGAACATACAAAGAATAATTTGATTTATATACAATTGCAAAAAAAAAAGCTGAAAATGAGAAAATAGTACACTTTCAATACCATAATATCAGATATACGTTCTCTTACACAAAGGAGAACGAAAGCTTCAGGCAGAAAATTGCCCTCTGAGATAAGTATATAAGGGAGAACCCTGACACTTAGCAAGGGAGAGGCTGGGACCTTCTATTTCGTGAAAACGTGGGATGGCAGCATAGAAACTAGAATGGAGGGTATTAGCACATTCAATCCAGATTCCCTAGCCAAGACAGACCCCAATGTAAGGGAATGGGTTGTAGGGAAATCGTGATAGATAGCATCACAGCGGATGCTGAGAATCCATGCCCACTGCAGGCGTCCGACGCCATCGTGAGAGATACCTGGAGTGCCCATGGTAGTGTTCCTGCACAGAGGAACCCACATTGTCTCCCCCGGGACCCAGAGCCTAGGTTATGACAGCTCGGCAGTACTCTGAGAAAGGTGATACTGTTTCAGTCTGAGCCTGAACAGAAAGTGAGTACCTGTAAGGAGGACCGCTATCTGCCAACCTCTCTCTCCCAGCTCGCTGTACCTTAGACCCTCCTGCCAGGGTCTGAGAATGGACACGCATAGAGTAAACTGCAATTTCTCCCCTGCATGCGTCCTTCTTAGCTAGCTGCTTTGCAGCTGCCCAGGCCAGGGTCTACTAACAGAGTCCTAGAGGTATAGCTGTGATCTCACCAACCTGTTTCCCCTCAATTAGATGCTTCCTGGCCACATCCGCTGGGGACAGAGGGCTCCTGCCTAGAGGGAGAACTACAATCTCATCTACCCCTTCCCCTGGGCTCCTGCCTTTTCTGACTGCCTCTTCAGGAGACTGACAGCAGCTGCTGAATGTGACTGCCTCAATTCTGCCCATCTCTCTCCCCGTAACTAAATCATGTATTCACTGGCACTGCTGGGAGCTGGAAACACGCGCACACACGAGGAGATGCTGCCACCTCCCCAGGCACCAGCTGACTGGGGCCACTGCCACCACTGGGATTGAAGACCAGGGCAGTGCTCCCTCCCGCTGCTTATTGCTCCTCTGCCCACCCTGCTCTGGGAACTAAGGGTGGGTACTGCAAGCACCACACCTCCGCTGGGGTGGCAGTCCTGGAGAACAGTTCTGACCGAAGACCATGGCTCAGCAGTATCCGAAGAATCATCTATTTTGATCTAGTTGAGAAAACTTCCTTTACAAGATGGATACACAGTGGACACCCCTCCTCTCATTATTGTATGCACCACAATGGTTTGGGATGCTAGAGTGTCTCTACTCCTGCTTGAACCCCCAGAAAGAGCTGCTGCAACACCACAACTTCAAGTACAGTCAAAAAATCAAAGAGATCACACAAAAGTATTCCAGTGGAATAAAAGCCAACACTGCCTATGGAACTGACACACTGAGTCATATCTCTAAGAGCACACACATTACCATGAAAGTCAACCTATAAAAGAACAGAGGCAACTGTCCCCATCAGATGCATGAATAAAACTGTGGGGTTACAAGCAATACAGGACACAAGATCACAAGATTTTGCCAAAAGGACACAATGACTGTTCGGCAAAAGATCCCAAAGCAAAAGAGATTGATGAATTGCTGACAGAGAAATCAAAAGAATCATAAGGACACTCAAATATATATTAACACACACACACACACACACACACACTATGGAATACTGCTCAGCCATAAAAAGAGAATGAAATCCTGTATTTTGCAACAAAATGGATGCAACTGGAAACCATTATACTTAATAAAATAAACCAGTCCCAAAAAGAGAAATATCATATGTTTTCCTGGATTTCTGGTAACTAATATACAGAGTACAAAAATATATAATCAAATTGGACATTTTGAGATTTGATTATTATTTAAAGTCCTTGTCTATACTCTTGAGGAATAGTGGGTATTTTTTCTTCTTACTATTTGCTGAATTCTTTACTTAGTGGAGGTTAAGCTTACGATTACAAAATAAACTAAGTATGTCATTGTGAAAATCAGAAGAAATAATAAGGAAGGAGGAGAGAAGGTGGAGGAAAAATAGGGTGGGAAGTATCACTATACCCTTAAATTTGTGTTTATAAAATACATGAAATTTATTTACCTTAGATAAATTAAAAGCATTTAAAAAAGGAAATCAGAAAATAAATATATGATATGAACACAAAATTCAGCAGACACAAATTCTAAAAAGAACCAAACAGAAACATTGCAAATGAATACTTTAATAAGTCAAATAAAAATATGTTGAAAGCCTCAAAATCAAACTTGATCAATAACAGGAATATCCAAACTTCAAACAATTCATTTGAAATATACTAGTAATAAAAAAAATAAAGAAATAAAAAGAAAAACATCAGAATGGAGATGGTCTTCAAATACTTTGGGGCACCATTAAAAATTTTATTAATATAAATAGTATAGACCATGCATTCCATTGGTATGGTTCCAAGGGTTTCAAGAAGACAACAACACTTCTCTCACTTCCCTGTTTCCTACTCCATTCTCCTCCCTCCACTCCCTTAAGCCTGTAGATAAAAATTGTGTGGAGTAGATAAAAATCATGTCTTGCAAAATCACATCTTTGTAAATGTTTGAATTGTGGAAATCTGAGAGAGCAGAGCACAAAAATGCCTACAAAATTCATTTAATAAATAAGAGTCAGAAACGCCCCAAATCTATAGAAAGATATAGACACTCAAGTAGAGAAGTCCCCTAGGACCCAAATAGACATGGCCAGATGAAAAGCTCTTCAACACAACATGTTATAATCAAACTATCAAAAGTATAATACCAGAGAGAATTCTAAAATAATCAAGACAGAAGTGCCAAGTCACTTCTACAGGAAACTCCATTAGAAATACAGTAGATTTCTTTTGTTTATAATTATGTTTTTTATATAAAGGCAATACATTTCATGTATTTCATATATACAGTTTTAAGAACATAATGACAATTCCCACCCTGCCTTCCCTTACTCTCTTCTGCCCTCCCTTCTCCCTTTCCTATTTGTCTTTTAATTATTGCAATGACACTTTCAATTTGCTTTATGATCACAAGCTTAATCCTCCATTAAAATAAAGGATTTAAGTCGAAAAAGCACTGTTTCTCTGGAATACAGACAAGAGCTATAAACAATAATTGGAAACCATTATGCTTACTGAAATAAGTCAGCAACAAAAAGACAAATACAATGTGTTTCTTCTAATTTGAGGTAACTAATATTTAGAGTACAAAACAATATAATGCATATGAATGAAAATGACATTTTGAGCAGATTGTTTTTAAACATAAACCTTATAGGCCAGGAGGGATTAGAAGGCTATATACCCAATTTGAAAAAAAATAAATGCCAACACACAATATTTTTCCCAGAAAATCTGTTTTTCATATATGAGGAGAAATAAAGATGTTTCACAACAATTCAGGTTGAATTTAACACTGCCACACTGGCTTTACAAACGATGCTTAAGGGAGTCCTATAGACAGAAATAATGGAACAGTAATTACCATCATGAAAACACGTGAAATTATAAAAACAACTAGAAAAAGAATAAAGGATATTCAAAATCAAAAGAAGTAATGCAAAATGAAGTAACTGTCTTAGTACTTCTGAATTACTTTAAATGTAATTGGACTACCTTCTCCAACTAAAATAGAGACTGGGTGAATGCATTAAAAAAAAAAGACTCAACAATATTCAACAATATGCAAGACACTACAAGAAACTCATTTCATCCAAAAAGACACACAGAGACTGACTGAAAGTTCAAGTATCAAAAAAGCTACCAACATTAATGGAAGTCAAAAGCAACCAGCAATACTAAATTAGATTTATAAAAGATTTTAGAAAAAAAATTATAAAAAGCTTGATCCACATATTAGGACACACATACACCAAGAAAACTGTAGCTAGATATCCACTGTGAATATATGTGTAAAGTTGTAAAAGTTGTCAAGAAAATACTAGCAAATTGAATTAAGCAACACATCAAAAATCGTAATTCATGATCAAATTAAATTTATCCCAAGGATATTGGATGACCAACTTCCATAAATCAATAAATGTAATATATCACATCAACAGATGAGGGTAAAATCATGTGATCATCTCGAATGCAGTAAAAAGCATTTGATAAAGTCAAATATCTATTCATGATTAAAATTTTGAAATTAGGTAGCAAAAGAACATATCTCAACATAATGATATCTATATATGAAAAGCTATAGCCAACATACTGAATGGCAAAAATAGAGCACTTCCTATAAATTTTGAATCAGAAAAGGATGTACATTTTCATACCTCTTATTCATAATAGTACTGGAAATTACAGTCAGATAAATTAGGCAAGAAAGAAATGAAAGACATATAAATAGGAAAGGGGGAGTCAAATTATCCCTACTTGTAGAAGACATCATTCTGTATAGAGAAAGACATACCAAGATGACACATCAGAAGTGACAAATGATTTTAGTAGAGTTTCAGGATACAAAATAAACTTACTAAAGTCAATAGCATTTTGAAAAACCCACTACACTTTGCCTGAGAAAGCAATTACAAGAAAAATCTTACTCATAAAAGCTAAAAAAATTTCTTGAAAGAAATGTAACCACTGATATGAATGACCTCCATGATAAAAATTGCAAAACACTAATGGGAGAAGTTGAAGAAGAGGGGCTGGGCTGTGGTGCAGTGGGTTGATACCCTGGCTTGAAGCACTGGCATCCCATATGGGCACTGGTTTGAGACCCGCCTGCATTACTTCCAATCCAGCTCTCTGCTATCACCTGGGAAAGCAGTAGAAGATGGCCCAAGTGCTAGGGTCCCTACACGCATGTGGGAGACCCAGAAGAAGCTCCTGGCTTCAGATCGGCTCAGCTCCAGCTGTTGCAGCCAACTGGGGAGTGAACCAGCAGATGGAAGACCTCTCTCTCTCTCTCTCTCTCTGCCTCTCCTCTCTCTGTGTAACTCTGACTTTCAAATAAATAAATAAATCTTTAAAAAAGAAAAAGAAGTTGAAGAAAATACAAAAATGGAGAGAATTTCCCTATTCTCAGAATGGAAGAATTATAGTAATTAAAATCTCTTTACAACCCAAATCAACCCAAAGATTCAATACAAAAATCAATACAAATACCAATGATAATCCTCACAAAACTTGACAAACAATTCTAAAATTCATATGAAAACACCAAGGACTTCAAAATAGCCAAAACCATCCTGAACAAAAGAACAAACCTGGATACATGACAACACCAGATATGAAGAATTATTACAACAACAAAAAAAGACCTAAACACAACACTGGCATGAAAACAGATATGTAGAAAAAGGGACCGGAGTGGAGACTCCTGGCCAGTGCTGTGGTATAGTAGGTTAAGCCTCTTCCTTCAGCACCAGCATCACTTATGGATGCCAGTTCCCTTTCCTGGCTGCTCCTATTCCCAGCCAGCTTTCTGCTTATGGCCTAGGATGCAGTAGAAAATGGTCCAAGTGCTTGGGCCTGTGTAACCATGTGGGACACCCAGAAGAATCTTCTGGCTCCTGGCTTTGGGTCTGCTCAGTTCCAGCCTTTTGGCCATTTGGGAACTGAACTAGAAGATGTAAGACCTTTCTCTCTGTCTCTTCCTCTCTCTGTACCTCTACCTCTCAAATATATTAATTAAATCTTAAAAAAAAAAAAGAATGGAGACCCCATAAATGAATCCATGCATCCATAGCCAACTGATTCTTTGACAAGGATGCCAAAAACAAATACTAAAGAAAGAGAGCCTGTTTCATGAATAGTGTTGTCAAAATTGGATATCCAGGGCCAGTGCTGTGGCACAGTGGGTTAAGCTATCGCTTGCAAAGCCAACATCCTGTAATGGAGCACCAGTTTGAGTCCTACTGCTCTGTTTCCAATTAAAATCCCTGTTGACACATCAGGGGAAGCAGCAGAAAATATCCAAAATACTTGGGATCCTGCCACCCATGTTGGAGACCTGGTTGGAGATATAGGCTCCTGGCTTCAGCCTGGCCCAGCCCAAGCCATTGTGACCACTGAGGGCAATTAACCAGAGGATCAAAACATCTTTCTCTTACCCTCTCTGTCTCTCTGTCACTCTGCCTTTCAGGTAAATAAAATAAATCTTTGAAAACAAACACTTAATATCCATGAGCAGAAGATTAATAATGCCCTATGCCTCCCATCCTATACATGAGTCTACTCCTAACTGGTCAAAGATCTAAATGTAGAACATGAAAATGCTAGAAGAAAACATAGGGAAAACTTTTCAAGACTTTGATATAGACAACAACTTTTTGGCTAACCTCGAAAGCACGCATTATAGAAGCCCAGAAATGGATGGATGGAGAGATATAAAACTAGTTTTTGCACATCAAAGGAAACAATAAACAAAGGGAAGAGATAAACTATATAACAAGAAGAAATATTTGCAAGTTATTTGACAAATGAGTAATATCCAAAATATAAAATGATTTTTTAAAAAAAAACTTAATAGCAAAGAAACAAACAATTCAGTTAACAAATGGGCAAAAGATCTGAATGGACGTTTCTCAAAAGAAGAAATACAAGTGGCCAAGAAATCTATTTATAAATGCTCGACAGCAACAGCTATGAGAGAAATACAAATCAAAACCACAGTGAGCTATTTCACTCTACTTAGAATGACTGTTACCAAAAGCAAGAAAAAAAATAGCAAATGTCGGCAAAGATTTGGAGAAAAGGAACCTTAATGTACTATTGGTAGGAATGCACATTAGTATAATCAGTATGGAGAACAGTATGAAGGCTCCTCAAAGAATCAAAAATAAGTTCACCATTTGACCCAGTTAACTCCCTTCTGGGTCTATATACAAAGGAAATGAAATGAGCATTGGAAAGAGACACTTGTATCCCGTGTTCATGTTAGCACTTATTCATAATAGTCAACATACGGAATCATTTATTATCATCTATATCATTTAGTATCATTTCAGTAACCAATACTCAAAACAACTCTTAATTCTTAGAATGAATTGTGAAATTATGAAATAAAACTGTAAATGCTAGTCCAGTCCATTCTTTCTTATAAAGAAAGTAGAAAGGGATGTGTATATTTATATAGATATTTATATAGATACAGATATAATTATTCAGGAAATTTCAGTACTATCCATGATTGACTGACTTCTGAAATAAATGTTTTCAGGCACCTTGAATAACTTATTATTTTTTTTATTTTATTTTTAACTTTTATTTAATGAATATAAATTTCCAAAGTACAGCTTATAGATTACAATGGCTTCTCCCCCATAACGTCCCTCCAACCCGCAACCCTCCCCTTTCCCACTCCCTCTCCCCTTCCATTCACATCAAGATTCATTTTTGATTCTCTTTATATACAGAAGATCAGTTTAGCATACATTAAGTAAAGATTTGAACAGTTTGCTCCCACACAGAAACATAAAGTGAAAAATACTGTTTGAGTACTAGTTATAGTATTAAATCTCAATGTACAGCACACTAAGAACAAAGATCCTACATGAGGAGTAAGTGCACAGTGACTCCTGTTGTTGACTTAACAAATTGACACTCTTGTTTATGGCATCAGTAATCACCCTAGGCTCTTGTCATGAGCTGCCAAGGCTATGGGAAGCCCCCTGAGTTCACTGACTCTGATCATATTTAGACAAGGCCATGGTCAAAGTGGAAGTTCTCTCCTCCCTTCAGAGAAAGGTACCTCCTTCTTTGATGACCCGTTCTTTCCACCTGGATCTCACTCGCGGAGATCTTTCATTTAGGTGTTGTTGTTGTTTTTTTTTTTTTTTTTTTTTTTTTTTTTTTTTTTTTTTTTTTTCCGCAGAGTGTCTTGGCTTTCCATGCCTGAAATACTCTCATGGGCATTTCAGCCAATTAAAACCTAGATGTTAACAATGGAGCTACTGTTAGCATCTTAATGAAGAGTTGTTAGTAGATAATTATTTATTTCTGTCTGTAGACATTCTATGACTAATCATTGTACTAACGATAAAGTTATTTACCTTTAATGTAATAAACTCTTTAAGTATCTATATTATGTAAGTTATTTACAATTTAAGAACACATCATGTAATAATTTGTGATGAAAATATCTTCTTGAGCCAAATCTGTGCTAGAATATAAACATATTTAAGCTCATTCCCTCTCCTTTCTTACATTTCTAATGTTTGTAGCTAGGTATTTTGATCATCAAGCATAAGCTGAAAATATCTTACCATTTATTAATAAAGCAGTTTAGCATTAACTAGGAATTAGGGGATGCAAAACAAAACCTTGCTTTCTTTTTTTTTTTTTTTAATTTTATTTATTTGAAAGTCAGAGTTACACAGAGCGAGGAGGAGAGGCAGAGAGAGAGAGAGAGAGAGAGAGAGATCGAGAGGTGTCTTCCACCCACTGGTTCACTCCCCAGCTGGCTGCAACATTCAGAGCTGTGCTGTTCCGAAGCCAGGAGCCAGGAGCCTCTTCCAGTCTCCCATGTGGGTTCAGGGGCCCAAGGCCATCTTCTACTGCTTTCCTAGGCCATAGCAGAGAGCTGGATTGGAAGTGGAGCAGCCGGGACTCGAACCAGTGCCCATATGGGATGCCGGCACTGCAGGCAGCAGCTTTACCCACTACACCACAGCACCGACCCCAAAACCTTGCTTTCAATATTTGAAAAGGCAAATTTCAGTTTATGTTGACATCATTAATTTTCACAGTGCTTTTCACACATGTTAAACCACTTTGAAATTACATATTTTATGTATTGCTTATTTAATTTATTTCTAAATATAAAATGACACAGGGAGGTGAGTTCACTTACATTTTCTCTCTCAATCGCCTTGGTTGATAAAATTCCCACAGTATGTAAGGACTCTCATTATTATCAACAAATGTTTGTATTTTTAAAAATACTTGGTCACTATATTTCTTTTTTTATTTATTTATTTTTTGACAGGCATAGTGGACAGTGAGAGAGAGAGAGACAGAGAGAAAGGTCTTCCTTTGCCATTGGTTCACCCTCCAATGGCCGCCGCGGCCAGCGCGCTGCTGCCGGCGCACCACGCTGATCCGATGGCAGGAGCCAGGTGCTTCTCCTGGTCTCCCATGGGGTGCAGGGCCCAAGCACTTGGGCTATCCTCCACTGCACTCCTGGGCCACAGCAGAGAGCTGACCTGGAAGAGGGGCAACTGGGACAGAATCAGCGCCCCGACCAGGACTAGAACCCGGTGTGCCGGCACCGCTAGGTGGAAGATTAGCCTAGTGAGCCAGGGTGCCGGCTATCTTTCTTTATTTTTATGATATATATATATATATATATATATGTATATGTATATAATCTCTTTATGGAGTATTCATTAATGGGTATCGTGAATACAAGCTTAATTGCGTTTGTAATGCAAATTGGCACCTACATGAAAGCATAGGTAAAGGAATGGCTTCCGAGAATATTTTCACACACTTAAACAGGACAGGAAAAATACATATTTTGATCAAACTGTTTCCTAATGAGAAGTAAAAATGCAGAAGGAAATCTAACAAGTCTAGCACTCTAAAAAACAAACAGAGCCAATTAGGCAAATTTTCTTTTGAAACCAAATGGAAGAAGACAAGACACATGACATAAGACACATTGAGGAATATATGATAAGACATCTGGATTTTTTAATGTAAACAGATGATACGTTTTATATGAAATTCTATATTTTGACCCAAATTCAGAGTAATAAATGAACACTTCACCTACTTTGACTTCTACCAGGATTCTTGGGCAGCTAAAGCAAATTTACCTAACTGATCCTTCATCCATCATTTTTCACAAAGTAAATGTCAAGGGCATCTGATAAAACTGCACCATAATGGCATGGGAAAGGTAGGGGAAGATGGCCCAAGTACGTGATCCTGGCCACCCATTTGAGGGACCCAGAAGAAACTGCAAGCTCCTGGACCTGGCCTGGCCCAGCCCAGCACGAGCCATCGCGGCCACCTGGGGAGTGAACCAGTGGATGGAGGAGTCCCTCTCTCTCTGCCTCTTCCTCTCTGTCTGTAACTCTGCCTTTCAAATAAATAAATAAATAATTTTTAAAAAAGAAAAAGAAGTGGAAATAAATGTACCCAGACTTAAGAAATGTTGTTTGGCAAAATTCAAAAGAAAAAACTATGTCAGCTCTCCCGTATACACACACACACACACACACACACATTTCACATAAAAATCAAAGATCCTGGAATTCCACAAATACATAATTCTGACTTTAGAATCACATATTCTACCATTTCATTAATAGATTTAACACACACTCAATTTTCTTCAATGTATCAGACACCATATTTGCCCAGAAGAAAAACATCAAAAATTTTATGAAATACATAGACACCAGTGTTTCTATAGCAAATTCTCTTATACATTTAGAGTTTCATTTTGTACATACGAGCAATAATCATGAATTTACCCTAAGAAACTGTATGAAGTCACAGGAAAAAGTTAAGAGCTTCACTGTCCACTTTTCATATTAAAATTACATATATAAATATTGGAATGAGCAATGTTCATTGTTAATTATCTTAATTAAAAGCAACCCTGGAAGGATGAGATGAATCAGGCATTTAACAACACTTTTGCAATTTGAAGGGCTCATCACTATATAACAAAGAGATTTTTGTTCCCCATTAATAGATAAGGAAATATTTGAATTTGTAACTGTAATTACTAGTTGTCTGGTGATAATCAATATTTTCTTAAGAGATAATAAGAGCATTTTCTTGAGATAATAAAAATGGTGATAAATATGATTAGAGTTATCTATAATGTTTTTGTTATTTCTTCTGGGCAAAAATATATTCTGGCATTATTAGCATTGCTATTGATTTTTCATATACTTGTTTATTAAGTCATAGATAATAACATTTTTATCTGTATTCCAATATTAATTCAGTCAGCAAATATTACCCAAGACCAACCATTTCAAGACAAGTGGTCCAGCGCTTGGGAAGATCAGAAAACAAGCCAGAGCGCTGGCTGTGAGAGGAAAGTCACGGATGACTGAAAGCTGCTTCTTCTAAGAAAATATATCCTATTAATCCATAAGAATACATTTAAGCAAAAATTGATTTGAACTGAAAACGGGTACTATAATCCCAAATGAATAAGAATCATAAAGTAAACCTATCCTCCACGGGACACGAGAAATAGAACTGCAGGGGAACCCCTTGTATGACTGAAAGTAACTCAACACATACACAATGAAGGCTAAGTATTGTATTCAAAATTACTTTTAAAATAAAATCAAGATGAAAATAGCAGTACAGGGATAATCCAGCTAAAAGAAATCCTTACAAGTTGGGGGAAAATGATAAAACAAAACAACTCCTACAGTCAGAGATCAGAAGGGGTCCCCATGTATTCTGTGCATAGGACATGTGCATACACATACATTGTGATCTCAGATCTGGAGCAAAGTATGTTAGAAATTATTGGACCCTGTTGTTTCCACAGCTAGTGGCCTAGGATCAATGAGAATGATAGAAGAGTCCATTCAGAATCTGAGCCTTGGGAATAAAGCAACCTAAACGGAAGACAGAAGGGCAGAGGTATGTGACAGACTTTATAGCCCCGAGATCTTAGTTATGGGCTACTGCACAGTGATATTCTGACGTAGGATGCTGCGTGTGCTGTGGGAGAGATCTTTCCATTTTCATTTTTTTACTTCCTCCCAAAAGCAATTTAAAGACCCATTAATACAGAAGATGCAGTCTGTAAGAAGAACATGTATACATGACAGAGCATTGTTTTTGAAATATTAACTGATGTTTATTTCTGACATTTCCTCATTTGTTCTGCAACATCAAGGCAAATTAGAAAGCATTAGCTCAGGGTGAAGGGCATGAACTGGATGGAAAACAGGAAATATTCTGGACATCTCTACTGACTTATTTCCAAAATAATATTTTTTTACAAAATTCAAGCCCCTATTTTTATTAGATTCAACAAGTATAAAACTACATTATAATATATGTAATCAGAACAAATATAACACAGGTTTAAAAAAATCACTAAGTTCTAAGCCACATTTCACCAAATTGCTATACAATATACTGTTCAGAAAGAGAACTTCAATTTCATTCACAAGTTTTTGTCATTGACCATCATAAATACACAGAAGGTTGCTTGTTAAATAACAAGTTAATACAAATGTACTATATTCAAGCCTCAAAAAACCACTATTTATAATATGTAGATTACATCTCACATTGAAAAATCTCTAATGTGTCAAACATGTTTTTCTTCTTGCTTGTTAAATTACAGAGTTAGCTTGAATTAGTGACTATTCTACTTCATTGGGAGTTTCTATGTGTATTTTCTTGGTTTTTTTTTCATGCCTTTTAAAAATTTATATAAAGGGAACATATTTCATGTATTTCATACAGTTTTAAGAACACCCTTCCTCTTCCATTCTTTCTTATTGTTCTTTTAATTTTTGTAATGCCATATTTTCAATTTAATTTTTAATCACAAGCTTAATCCTCCACTTTTTAAAAAAGTATCCAACAAGTAGTAAGTAGAAAAACATTGTTCCTCTGGAACATAGGCAAGAGCTATAAACAATAATCAAATCTCAAGATGTCCATTTAACTGGCAAACATCTTTTTTGTACTCTATATATTAGTTACCAGAAATCAGAGAAAACATATGATATTTGTCTTGTGGGGAATAACTTATTTCAATAAGTACTAAAGTTCTTAAAAAATTAAATGTTTATGAAGTGAGATTTGAAGGTTGTACATCTCTTCTCATTAGGGTTAATTTTGTAACCACCATAGCCAGGGAACCTTTGATAATATCTGGGGGCAATTTTTGAATCTCACTGTGAAACCATACTGAGGTAATGCATTTAGCTTCCAGTGAGCAGAGATCAGAAATGTTGGTAAACATCCTAGAACTTCTAAGAGAGCTCCATCCCCATCATCAAAAAGATTTGTACAACCTAGCACGTCAAGAGTTCTAAGGTGAGGTTGAGAAATCTTACTGCAGAGAAACTGGAGACTAGAAAGACAGGGACTAGAGACGAGTCATGAGAGTACAGGCAGTTGCAGATTACGAAGGAAGGAACTGCTCCCCTTCGGGGAGCCCTGCGTGTTGTGAGGATATCCTGTCCCCCATGCTCACACCTGTAGCACAACCACAATAAAGGAACTAGTGTGCACATCATGTTTGGGCCAATTAGACCTGAGCATGGCAGGAAAGGTGGTGTCCCAGCGCATCAGAGAAGCTACAGAATGAGATCAGGTCTCAGGCCACAGACAAGCTGGAGTGAGGTGCTGGAGTGGAATGGGCTGAGCCAGTGAGACATGTGGGTATCTCAGTGAAGAACAGATGCAAAGAGTCAAACAGGACTGCTCTAGTCTAGGGAAAGATAGTTTAAAAACAAAGTAGAGAGTGCAATCTCAGGGAACAGATAGGGAGAAAACTGCAGGGGAAATGCCACACAAACTGGAGGAAGACTGTGGACCTACATGGAGGGTGTGGATGTGCACAACTCAGGAGCCCAGCAGCCAAGAGCCTCAGCACCAGCTTTGGAGAATGAAGTGAGAACAGGCTAAAGCAGCCCAAGCCACTGGCCATAAAGTTGCAGGAAGATCCAGGCATGAGTCTGGCTTGGAGTCCTATGGGGGAGAGCATACCTGTCAACCTAGAGGGGAAAAAAGAGGGAGGCATGTTTCTCTCTCCCCAACAACACAGCACCAGCATCCACTAACTAGCTGAGAGGGTGGGCACAAATTTGGACATACGTAATAGCTGCACCAGCCTGTGTCTGCAGAACCAGTGACCAGCTAAGAGGAGACGCCTGAGTCTGGCTGGGAGAATAAACAGAAGGCTGGATGCCTGTGACTGTGGGAACCTTGTGTGCTGGGCCTGTGAAAAGCCTGTGGCTGTGTGGGAGGGCAAAGGGTATGGCTGGATTGGCAGTCCCTGCAGGTAGTTCTACACACTCAGAACTTCCTGATTACCTGGTGAGGGTCATTGCTGTAAGGCCCACGCTCACACTGAGGACTGCACGGATCCTTTGTGTGGTTCCTGTGGCAGCGTGGATGAATATTGCACACAGTGGGGCTAGCACCTGGGCATTGGTCTACTTGGAAGAGAGGAAGTGAGTATGAGACTAAGCCAACAGAGCTGATCAAACACTCACCTCTGATAACAAAAAAAAGAAGGATCTCTACAACATCAAAACAAACAATCCACTTAAGAGATGACCTGGAACCAACCCAAATGCCCATCAACAGTAGACTGGATAAAGAAATTATGGGACATGTACTCTATTGAATACTATACAGCAGTCAAAAAAAAAAAAAAAACGAAACCCAGTCATTTGCAACAAGATGGAGGAATTTGGAAAACATCATGCTGAGTGAATTAAGCCTGTCCCAAAGGGACAAATATCATATGTTCTCCCTGATTGGCGACAACTAACTGAGCAACAAAGGGGAAACTTGTTGAAGTGAAATGGACCCTGTGAGAAACAGTGACTTGATCAGCTCTTGTCCTGACGGTTGATGTACAATGTAATACTTTATCCATTATAGTATTTTTTTTTTTGTTCTAGTACATTGGTTGAACTCTGTAATTAACACACAATTGTCCTTAGGTGTTTAATTTTTTTTTTTTTTGACAGGCAGAGTAGACAGTGAGAGAGAGAGACAGAGAGAAAGGTCTTCCTTTGCCGTTGGTTCACCCTCCAATGGCCACCACGGTCGGCGCGCTGCGGCCGGTGCACTGCGCTGATCCGATGGCAGGAGCCAGGAGCCAGGTGCTTTTCCTGGTCTCCCATGGGGTGCAGGGCCCAAGCACCTGGGCCATCCTCCACTGCACTCCCTGG
The DNA here is from genome assembly GCF_051225735.1 of Oryctolagus cuniculus. NCBI lineage: Eukaryota > Metazoa > Chordata > Mammalia > Lagomorpha > Leporidae > Oryctolagus > Oryctolagus cuniculus. The sequence continues at coordinate 27,578,274 of NC_142878.1, read as the reverse complement.
CCACAGCAGAGGGCTGGCCTGGAAGAGGGGCAACCGGGACAGAATCCGGCGCCCCAACTGGGACTAGAACCCGGTGTGCTGGCACTGCTAGGCGGAGGATTAGCCTAGTGAGCCGCGGCGCCGGCCCAGGTGTTTAAATTTTAACTGAAAAGTTATCCCTGTTAGGAATTCGGAAAACATCATGTTGAGTGAAATAAGCCAATCCCAAAGGGACAACTACCACTTGTTCTCCTTGATAGGTGACAACTAACTGAGCACCAAAAAGGAAATCTGTTGAAGTGAAATGAACACTATGAGAAACAGTGACTTGATCACCCCTCACCCTGACTGTTGATGAGCAGCTTAATATGTTATCCTTCTTAGTATTTTTTTTGTAAGTTCTGCTTAATACTTTTGGTTGAATACTGTAATCAATACACAATTCTTCTTAAGTGCTGAAACTTAACTGAAAAGTGATCGCTGTTAAATATAAGAGTGGGAATAAGAGAGGGAAGAGATGTGCAATTCGGGACATGCTCAAGCTGACTTACCTCAAACGGTAGAGTTAGAAACATACCAGGGGATTCAAATTCAATCCCATCAAGGTGGCATGTACCAATGCCATCTCACTAGTCCCATTGATCAATTTCTGTTCACAATTGATCATAATGATAGGACTAGGAACAAAAGGGATCACATAAACAAGAATAGTGTCTGCAAACACTAGCTGATAGAATAAAAAAGGGAGAGAATGGTCCAACATGGGAAGTGAGATACACAGCAGACCCCATAGAAAGGCAAATGTCCTAACAGCACTCTGGCCTCATAATCAGCCCTTAAGGCATGCAGATCTGGCTGAAATGCCCAAGAGAGTATTTTAGGCATGGAAAGCCAAGACACTCTGGCAAAAAAAAAAAAAAAAAAAAAAAAAAAAAACCCTAAATGAAAGATCTCCACGGGGTGAGATCCAGGTGGAAAGAATGGGTCATCAAAGAAGGAGGTACCTTTCTCTGAAGGGAGGAGAGAATTTCCACTTTGACCATGGCCTTGTCTAAATATGATCAGAGTCAGTGAACTCAGGGGGCTTCCATAGCCTGGGCAGCTCATGACAAGAGCCTAGGGTCATTACTGATGCCATAAACAAGAGTGTCAATTTGTTAAGTCAACAACAGGAGTCACTGTGCACTTACTCCTCATGTAGGATCTTTGGCCTTAGTGTGCTGTACATTGAGATTTAATGCTATAACTAGTACTCAAACAGTATTTTTCACTTTATGTTTCTGTGTGGGAGCAAACTGTTGAAATCTTTACTTAACGTATGCTAAACTGATCTTCTGTGTATAAAGAGAATTGAAAATGAATCTTGATGTGAATGGAAGGGGAGAGGGAGTGGGAAAGGGAGGGTTGCGGGTGGGAGGGACGTTATAGGGGGGAAGCCATTGTAATCCATATTCTGTACTTTGGAAATTTATATTCATTAAATAAAAGTTTAAAAAAAAAAAGAAGGAGGAGATTTACCACACCCAGCTTGGGTGGTACCTTGCACATTCCCCTCACCCTGGGTAACGGAATGGAGCTCCTTGGCCACATCCACCACATGCCTCTGTAAATTCACTGAAAGAGCAGACACTTCATTAGCTACAGAGTCATTGAACAAAGATAGAAGTCATCACTGGGGAAAAATAAAAGTATCTCCACAAATGCCTGAACACACACATACACACACACTCACACATACACACAAATTCAAGAAACAAGAATAAGGAAGACAACATAACTTCCCCAAAGGAACACAACAACATTTCAAGACCTCAATGTGAAGATGAGGTCTGGCACCATGGCTCACTTGGTTAATCCTCCACCTGTGGTCCTGGCACCCTGTGTTCTAGTCCCAGTTGCTCCTCTTCCAGTCCAGCTCTCTGCTGTGGCCCAGCAAGGCAGTGGAGGATGGCCCAAGTCCTTGGGCCCTGCACCCTCATGGGAGACCAGGAGGAAGCACCTGGCTCCTGGCTTCAGATCAGCACAGTGCTGGCCGTAGCGGCCATTTGGAGAGTGAACCAACAGAAGGAAGACCTTTCTCTCTGCCTCTCTCTCACCGTCTATAACTCTACCTGTCAAATAAAAAAAAAATGTGAATATGAAGAGATTGAAGAAATGCCAGAAACAGAATTTAAAAAATTATCATACGATTACAAAGTAATCAAAAGCAAAACAAGAATTAAAGAAATCCACAAATGACATGAGTGAAAATTGTTTCAATGAAATTGAAAATGAAGAATTCATTAGATAAAATAAAAAATGTAGTGAAAGTCTTAACAATAGATTTGGTGAGGCAGAAGAAATAACATCTGAATTAAAAGACAAATCTCTGGAAATATTATAGTCAGTCCTAGGAAAAAAGACAAAGAAATTAGAAAAATAAAGACAGGGCTGCACATTTATTGGCTGCTATCAAATGACGCACCATAATGGGTCTTAGGAGTTCCTGAAGGCATAAAAAGACAGAATGGATTAGAAGGCCTTTTTAGTTAAATGGTTACAGAAAACTTCCCTAATTTGGAGAAAGAAAGGAACATTCAAGTACAGGAAGCTCATAAATCTAATAGACATGACCAGAAAAGATCTGAAGCACAACACATTGTAGTCAAACTCTCCACAATAAAACAAAAAGAAAAGATTCTAAAATATTCTTGTGTCGCTCCCCCTCTTCGTGGAGGAACGACACAGGACCCTGCACTGTTCTTTTGTCTGCTCGGCCCTCCCCGGGTTTGCTGCTGGTTCTTCCCAGGTTGGCTACCGTCCCTTCCACCTCCGTGGAAGGGCGGTTCCCCCTGCCACTTT